>NC_072891.1:43837500-43887500 GCF_028858705.1 Grus americana
AAACAGCTGTATTTTTAAGAAATGTAGTGTGGATCTAACACAATGACCCAAATTTTTATTCAAGCAAGGTAAAGATATGAAAGTTATCTTTCAGTGCATTGTATGTATGTCAAATGTATAGTCTATAGTCTAAATCAGATTTCTGTTCTTTTATCAGTGGAATCATATACAAGGGAATTTATTTGGATGGACTTATTAGAATGCTTCAAAGATAAGCCCTGTTAAGGCATACATAAACATTATGTGCTGAAACATGTAAAGAGGATATTCTTGCTTACTTCAGTAGGTTTAGTTTAGGTTTGACCAGAAGTATATACACCTGACAATGGGTAAATGGCAATTGACAATGAAAGACATGATCCCTTGGAAGATTCACTAACAATTTAATCATAAAAAATTAGTCATCAGATATGTCATACTGGACCGAAGCATCTTGAGCACCTAGTTTTTTAGTCCAGTCACTGGAAGACCTATTCATCCATTTATTATGGCCAGCCATTTTGCACATGCTCCAGCTTCTGAGGGGGACTGAGAAGCGCTTTCCAGTTGCTGTCTAATGGTGCATACTATTTGCCTCCAGACAACAGATGAACACAGCAAACTGATCTTAGAGGTAGCTTTTTCTAAAGCAAAACATTCTGAGATATTAACAAGATCATAATTAATAGCATATGCCCCTTTTAATGCTGTTTCTGCAGAAACACACTTGGGATTTTGCTGGACTTGGTTCTTCATTTTTTTTCCAAAGGTATACACCTTAGAAGTGTCATTGTTTTCATCAGACAAGCTCTGTAGCAGAGGAAGCAGCCTGGAGCTGGTAAAAAGGGAGGCGAAAAGGAAAAGGAAGAGGAAGGGGAAGGAGAAAAACTTGTTATGATTCAAATAATTTATTCTTCCAAAAGCAAACTGATTTAATTTTCCTGCAGTGCACTCAGTCCAGTTCTAACATTAGCTGGTTGTTATGTATTATTGTGTGTATTTTAGCTATGCCTGGATGTCCTGATCTGTTACCAGGCCTCTGCTGTTATTTTTCTCAGAGAACCAAGAGTCCCTGTCCAAAGAACTTAATTCTGTGCATGCCTTTCTTCTCTTATTATTTTTGTTTCTTAAAATTCCTTCCAGATAAAGAAAAAAAATTAAAAAATTAGGATCTAGGAAAAACAGGAAAATAAGTAATCATTCAGAAGAAGGGCAATATTTCAACAGAAGAATTTTCTCCAGATCTTATCTTTTGCATACAGCTTGATAAATCTTATTTACTTCTGTATGCCAAACTATCCCATATTTGCTTGTTTGAACCAAACATAGGCATAAATCCACCAGTTGAGAGAAATACTATTCAGTAAAAGACAAAAGTGAAACAGGGGCTCTCAGTTGAACGTATTTGTTATCTAAGATTAAAAGGCAATTATGCTTGAGGAACAGCGCTGCACACATCTCTAGAACAGACTTTCCCATTTTTGAGAATAAAACGTCGCTAATATCAGCAACCATTCTACAAATTGTTGAGAATGAGAGCATGGATATTGCTTCTAACATGCAATACCACCAATTTTGTTACTTTTTTCTTAGAATTTTTCCCCAAGTTTTCCATCAGTTGTGTTCATTGTAATGAGGGATGATGGCTACTAAGTTTCTGTTGACTACTAAGTGGGCCTTAATGGAAGTTAAATGCAGACTGCATTTCTCAAATGCTTACAAATTATGTCAGAGTAGCAGACAGAAGAAAGGAATCAACAGCAAAAGACTTAAATTAAACTCTAAGTAGCCCACCACATCATCCTAGATGTTCTATCATTAATGTCTGTTTTATTATATTTTTCTGGATCTCACACAGGATGAAAGAGAACAACCATAATTAGACCTTTCATTTGACCTTTTTCATTAATTCTAACTTGCACCAGCAGACAATCTTTACTGGCCATGATTGCTTTATGCTAAATTAAAAGCTCTTTTAATAAAGAAAAGATACATTTCAATTTCTAATATGCCAAGTAGATTTCAAGTGCTGGTTTCTAAAACAATAATGGTTCTGCATGTTTTCTTCACTATCTTACTCAGAAGAGTAGTTGCTTTCTGTTTTTATGCAGAATGGAAGACATAACTCTTTCAACAATTTGATGAGTTTTGTTTTATTCAATCTGCCCCTGGAAATGTATGACTAAAAGGTCAGACATCAAAAGATTTATGCTTTCTTTTATGTGATCTTTTTTGTAAAAGACCCTTCCCTTCTTTGTCTTTGTATATGTGGCTTGTTGTCTGTTTACTGTGCAGATGCTAGTGAAAAAAAAAAAAAAACCACAAAAAAAAGAAAAAGAAAACTTCCTGCAATCAGGAGAAAGTAATTCACTTGCTTTGCAGATTGCATCAAATGTGAAACAGGGTAGCCATACAGGGCCAGCAGCCAAAATCCTCTCTCAGCGAGCCACATGCACCAGTGAGCCTTGTAAATCTTTTTTAACCTCAGTCTCAGGCCTGGATTTATTTGTTTTTCTAGGCAGACTGATCTGGCTCCCTTCAGGCCCTACAAAATGATCTGTCACTGTCTATCCAGATAACCTGAGGCAGCCAGTAATGAAGTCAGCTCGCCAGGCCTTGCAAATGCGCCTGGTATCTTAGATCATGTAAGACCTTTTCATTTATTAGATTTCCACCTCAGGGCCTTCTACGGCCCTTTGCCTTTCCCTGGTGTACACGCACGCGTGCAGCCACAGTAGCCCACCCAGGAAGGTTCTGGGACAGCCTGGGAACAACTTGGGAATTAGATTCAAGAAAACGGCGTGTTTCCAAATCAAAGCAGCAGCTCCTTGTTCTAGTTTGTTCTTATATTGATGTTGGTGTGCTTTTAATGGCCTTGGAGGCTGATCTGTAATAATCACAGCATGTCAACTACTTCCAGCCCTGACACAGAGACTAATAAAGAGAAAAATATGGGACTTAGCTAAACGCAGCTCCTGAGCGAAATCTAAAATAGAAAATTATTTTAGTAGCTTAGGAGTGGATAACTCCAAAGTTTTGAAGAAGTGGTTCATATTAGAGATGTCATAATCATGAAGAAAATGGGATAACATAAAGCAGGATTTTACTTTCCCTATCTATGACTTCCTGAGATGCCCACAGAACCTATACATTTTCCCTTCTAGTTTCTATCCAGGTTGAATATAATTATTTTTTGCTCTATTTCCCCTTCTTACTCTGCAGTATTAAAAAAATATTAGTTCACACATTTCCATTACCAGAATATGGATCTTATTGTGACCACTCTCATTTTAAATCCAGGCTACACAATCCCCCTTCTGCCTACGAAGCCCATAACCTCATGCAGTGACACGCGCTTTCCAACCAAGAGTCAACTCAGCAATGATGAGTCAAGCTGACCACCTATCACCTTGGATGGAGATGTCTGGTAACGCAGCAACTGACCCAGTGATCTGAGCACAGAATCGGGACCCTATCGTACATTTGTGTTATTACACCCATGCTCTCCAGGCATGGGTTCACAGGTGAATCCTAGTTTCCCGACAGCGCACGCTGCCTGTATGTCAGCAATGGCTTGGGCTTTCTACTGGAGCTCTCCAATGGGTTTTCCCAGCAAATGAACTTAAGTGCAGAGGACGTGTGAGCCCCCAGCTGAATCCCATGCTAGAGATGTAACTTGTGTGTTTCAGAGGCTCTCGTCTCCTGGAGACAAACTGGTGTGACTCTTTGCTCTGGAACAAGACGTGTGCTTGGTTTTCTACCAAATGTGTTATAATTGGGAGATTTCAAATAAAATCTAGTTCTGATATGGACTCTCTCTATGGCTTTGACACTGTTACTAATTGACTTTCAATTTCATTGATTACATAACACAAGTTCTTCAGAATTAGTTCCTTCGTAAGAGTTTATTTGGCAGATTGAGTGGAGCTGTTTCTAATGCTATTTAAAGAAGAATTCCACTCACAGACTGAACTGCAAAACTTGACTTATGATTAAATTCCACACAAATTTAAGTTTGGGCATGAGTTGCTTTTGACTTGGACTTTGGGTGAAAGAGTCTAAGGTCACAAAATTAAAAATCTAGAGCTTCTGAGAGTCAGTGGTATCCAAAATGTAACACCTCCATAATAAATTATTAAGTGTTAATGTATCTTTCATGAAATGTGAAAAGATAATTATATTTCCTTCCAAGAAATCACAAGCTACACATTTAGTCACAAATTCTCATTAATTTCCCCGGAAATCATACACCCATTTATCCTTAATAACTTTGAAAACCTCAATCAGTTATTACAAGCACATCCAGAAAACTCAGATTCCAATCATTTAGACCATCACATAGATTATAGGCAATCAGGGCAGGAGGAGAGAAAAAGAGAAATTAAGGAAGTCACCTTATAGACAACAAAAAACAGGTCATACAGCCTGAGAAAGTCAGTTTCTACATTACAGTGACAAGAACAACAAAATAATTTACTGCAAATATCAATTGCTCTCATAAGTTCAACAAACGTTATGGGAATACTCAAAATTTCACAGGGCTGCCCATTAGGCTAGAATGTTAAAAGTCTAATAACTTAGCTGACTAACTCTAATCAACTTAGTCAAGAATCTAGTCTTGTTCATGTGATATTTCTTATGTTTTTATGGAAAGGCATCATGACAGAAAAAAATCATGATGGAATTCTGTCATTCACTATCATAAATTAGAAACAGCAGTCAATGGCACTTCAGCAATGTAAAAACTATCATACATCAAAAAAGAATTAGCTTTATTTTACACTTGGTAAGGGTAACTAGAAATCTGCAAAATATGGCCCTGGTTGGGGTATGTCATCAATGTGCATTACATCAATGAGGTAATTCACTACCAAATTTTTGACCTGAAGTATAGCATACTCAATACAAGAGCTAAAAAAAATGTGTAAATTAGGGAAAATTTATTCTGTAGTCATTTACCTTCCTCTTCCAAAGCTTATGGTCTATGGGGTAAAAATGGGAAGATTTTCACCTTTGTGAGACATAGAAGCACTTTAAGCTAGTTTTTTTCCCCTTCGACTTCCATTTGACAGTACATTTTCTCTTTCTGAAGACTGTTAAAGAATCATAACAAAATAAAAAATTACACAGCAGAGAAAAGAATATACAGCATTTATTTTTCATTCATAGTTTCTTTTTCCCTTCCCCTGGATACGTATTCAGGTTGCTGGCACTTCATGGCAATAATCGTACGTTATATAGAAGACTATATATTAGGAAGTGGGAACTAGACTTTGATGGAATTTAAAACTAACTGCTAATAGCCTTATTTTCAGGTAAAGTTTTCTGACAGAAGGCTTTGTGGTGATGGTATATGCCATATAAAGATGACTGGCAGACACGAAAAGATCAATACTGCTTAGAGATGATGATGATTAGTGTCAGCAGACAAGCACGTTATTATGACCTTATGAAGGGAGCTGAGAAGCAGAGCCAGACCTGGAGCCACACACATTTGAAGGCAAGCACTGGCTTTTCTGGCTAACATGCTTGGCATCTCTAGCATTATATATTCATCACAGATCATTTCAGTGGCATCTTATAAATACTCTATCGGTCTGACTCAGGCAATGTCTTATGTCCATCTGTTCACATGACAGTGTAATCCCCAGTTTACACTAATTGTACAGTCTCTTCGCAGGAAAGCCCTGGAGTGAGAGCAAGGAGAACTTCAGCACCTGTGTCTACAGTTTACCTGGATAAAGTGTGTGACAGGAACATGAAACAAGGACTTATCTTGGGAACAATTAACACAGGCTAGCAGAAACTGCATTAAACATTTCTTTTTTGCAGTGCCCTGCAGACCCCAGGGCAAACACATGCACACTCTGCAGATTTTTACCATTTAATCCAGGTAAATGGGAGAGATGGGCAGACCACTCTTCCTGTTCAGCCAGAAGAAAAGCCTTACTGAGTTTTTTGGTATTAGCATTCATCTCTGAATTCAACTCTTTGAGCTACACATTGCTCTAAATCACCCATGCCAATAAACCTAGCTACTCTAATGACCTGCATCAGTGTGCCAACTTCAGTCATTTACATGTGTCAAATTTTCAGAAATTCTCTCATATCTCTATTATTGGTACCTAGTTTACAAAAGAGGAGAGAAAATGATGTAGAAATTATATAAACAGGGGTTTAAATACCTCTCACAGAGTTGCTGACCTGCTTTTTCCAGCTCCTCTTTATCAGGTTTCTACATCTTTTCCTCACTGAATTGCTGCTGATATATTCCTTATAAAAAAGAACTCTGCTTTAAAAAAGCACACACATGCTCATGTTCCTGTACTAAATAATTATCATAATCCTCACTTGCTGTGTCATGACCATCGTGATTATAACCTCCCTAATGAAACCACCTCTCTTTTGCAACTTCCATGAAGTACTTAGCACACTTAGAACTAGCATATTTTCTATGAAAATTAATTTCCCCAACACAGAAATGGTTCCTTTCAATATTATGGTCATGAAACCAACAGTGCAGAGGCTTAGGTGTAAAACAAAAAAAAACCCCAAACAAACAAACAAAAAAAGACAAAAGTACATTCAAAAAGCTCTTTGAGGTCAATGGTCAAAATTAGAAGATTCCTGAGAATGAGCCTTTTGGCTCCTCCTCATAAGTCACATTGGTGAATGCAGGTGAAGAGGAGTTACCTTCTTCCACTGATACGAGAAGCTTAAATATCCCAGAAACTTAAATAATTCCATCATCTAAACTTCAGCTTAACATCCAGGACTTCTCGAAGAGCACATTAGATACTCTGAGACTGTTGACCTAAGCGCTGTCCTCTAAAAGCACTTAGGAAATAAAAGGGTTAAAAAAAAAAAAAAAAAAAGAAAACAACAACAACAAACCCCAGGGGAAATTTAGGCACAGGAAAAAGAAAAGCAAAAAAAAAAGGGGGCGGGGGGAGAGAGAGAGAGAGAATGAAGGAGAGGTTTCACATTCCTTTATATACTACTGCATGAGTTCCAAAATTGAGAAATCACCTTCACCTGCACACATGGCCTTGGCCTCCAAAAAATGGTTGCTCCATTGTGCCACCATGTGGAAAGAGGGAAACGAAGACAGTTGTAAACTATCAGCTCTCAAGGGCTGCATTCAATGTGCAAATGGGCACAGCAGGAGAAGCAATGTAGTATTATACAGAAGCAGAAGGAAAAAGACAAACAAAACAAAGGAAAAACTAGGCGACAGAAGTACCACCTGAATTGACGTGAGAGAGAGCTCCACAGGAACAAATAAACTTGCCCTTCCCTTCCCACCACATCTTGCATAAACAACGCTCAGAATGGAGAAAAAGAGCAAGCAAAAGCCTCCAGCCTGTCCGGAAGCAACAAACCACTCCAGGCAGAGTTTCCCAGAGAGCCAAAATCAGTCACAATTCAAGTCAATGTCTCACATTTTCAATATCTAATGCTAAAGCTACACTGATCACACCAAGAAGTGGTAAAAGCCAACTGAGGTAATCCTTCTAATTACTCTTTTGCTCTCCCTACCTTCAAACCCCAAATCTCTGATATCCTGGGCAAGGAACCACAAACTAGCACAGGGCTTTTGAATCAAAGTAAAATGGTGTCAGTGGAGAAAAACCCAACAACTGTTAAGCTCCGTTTTAGGTTCTCAATGAGCTAGACCAACATCTCTACCATTTATGCAAACCAGCAGTGTCTGTGTCAAGCAGCTAAGTAGGGAAATACCTGTCTAGTAAAAATCGATAACACAGCCACTAGAAGAACCAGTGGGCAAAAGACACTTACTTGGTTTTTGTGACAACCGAAGGAGTTCAGAATTAAAAAACCTACTTCAACTGATGAGCATATTTGTTACTTGTGAGTCTTCAGACAATCCTCACATACTGGAGGAAATGCTTGTAGTACTTGAGAATTTTCTGTGAGCTGGGTCACAAGTAATATCTCATCTGACCATCTCTACTAATAGAAGCTTATTTATTATTTTCTTGCTTTCAGAGTTTTGGTAGACATTAATAAAGGAGCTGAAATGATGTGACTAAGACAACCAAACATCTGGCATGAATAAATGTTCAAATTGCAACTCAGAATGACAAAATTTTTACAAGTAATAACTATACCAGAAGAAAATCAGGGCAAGTATTCCACTAAAAGAATAATAATGATTGCAAAAGTGACTCAGTTATTTCACAAACAAGTATGGTTAACAAAAAGCTGGAGCAGCCCTGGCCTTTGCTTCCATCTTTCATTGCACCTCTTTTGAAGCTTCTACCCACAGATCTATTTCTTCATGCAGAAAGTGAAACTGTAAAAAGCAAGTGGCACCACATTTCTTCTTTGTTAACACTCTCTGCCACAGACATGCCTGGGTTTCCTCATGTACTATAAATGTCCTTGGTTGGGATACGTTTATGCGCATGCTTTCTCCTCCTCTGCTCCTTACAAATGAAAGCCACTTTGGAATTTGATTTTTAAAATTACCAGTGATTGTCCAGGGGACAGAAGTAGTTTTTTAAGATGCTCAAGAAACTGCTTTTCCTCAAGTCTTTCTTCACACATAAAGGATCTTAAATTGTAGTCTTTACCTACTTTCCTTAAAAAAACACAGGATGTTTAAAGGCTATCACATTTATCTATAGTCTCACTGCAATTTGCATACAACTGAATTCTTAAAAAGACCAGTTTTATCAAGGTAATGTCTCTGGACATAAGCAAGGTTGCCAGTAGCACGATGTTTCAACTGCTATGCCAAGAGGCACGGGAGGACTCATCCTGCTCCATGACACCATCACATCATTGAAAGAAAAGTAGTGACTAAATCATTATGCTACTGTAATCATTCACTGGGAATCTACATACATGTTTAGTAATACTTGTAACAGCTGAATATGTCACTTATACATCAACACTTGTAATAGTTAAATATGTCAGGTCAGTGATTATTACACTCTTGTTGCCTGTCATTCACCCACGTGATCACCACCACTTCTCTGGGACTGTGCCTGCTGTTCTTCAGGGCTGGGACTTCCAGCAGGCTGGAAGCAATCCAGTAACCTTGCCTTCAATCAAATACAAACACACATTATGTAAATGTAGCTAGCAGTCTGACTGCTAGAACTAATCCTGTGTCAGATACCACTGCAGATCACTATGAAAAGCCCTTTCTACTTTTCCGCTTCTAATCTTGTAAAAGAACACAGCAAAATGCACACTAAGGTATTTATTTTTTTTATTTTCTAAATCAGTATTACAGAGCCTTAAGCATTAATTATCTGACTTTTCAAAAATACCAAATACAGATCCTTCAGTAAATATCACAGGATGGACCTGCAGATGTTCAGCATCTCTAACAGGTCCTATATATTTTATCCAGTTATAGATTGAATTTAGTTTTAAAAAAATAGAGAAAAATCCTTAAGACCACAAGCATCACATTACCAAGTCAATCAAGTTTCTTGGATATGAGGAAAATATTTTATCCATGGTTTTGCCTATGTTCACATCTTAGTTAGAATCAAACCAGAATCAAACCCCTTCATGTGGACAGTCCTGAGACATAATGTCTTCCTGAGGTATTCATCCCCCAGTACTTTTAACGATTTTTAAGGTATTTTGAAAAACTAAGTACTTGTGTCAAAAGAAAAAAAAAAAATATTTGTCTGTCGTAAGCCGGCAGGAAGATTTGATCTTTTGACAGTCTTATTTACGTGTTGAAGAAACTCCACATTTAAGGATGGCAGATATCATTCAGAAACCTTTCTTGAATCGCTGTGTGTCAAACGGCCAGGCATTTATCATTTGTACACCTACTTTTATTCATTTTATGCACCATTAAAAATACAATTACAAGAAGCGCAAAACCTGCTGCACATAAACTTGTATTACTGTCTAAGCAACTCTAACTAAAAAGCTACCAACTGAATCTTTATTAATAAGTAAACTTACTAATTTTTATTGAAGGAGAAACCTCTCCAGGCATATACTCACTGCAGCTCTCGTTAAGATACCCGAACCTGTCTGATACAAGTTAGACACGCTTTAGTTCCTCCAGTCCCCATCAGTCAGAGCTGCCACACTGACTGTGAGCTGTGTGTGAAACTGCGCCCACTGCAAGGCGTCTGGTGACACAGCACTAAGTGAACACCGAGCAGGAAGCTGCTCCTACAGTCATGAAGCCGCAGACTGTTGGCTTTCACACCAGTTTTGCAAAAGAACCTCCAAGCATAACCAGTTTTTGGCTACCGTGATTAACAAGCCTCAGACTATGCAAATCTCAGTTTTCCTTGTGACTCCTTTTTTGTTTACAGGCATCTTAGTTCATCAAAAAATGAAAGTGAGTGGCAGCACCATTCTCAGGGCAATTGGCAGAGCAGCACACACATGACAGCAGTAGGAAAAAAGATAATTATGACTGAAATACATAGAGCCTCTATGAGAGGGTGGGCCCTAAAGAAATGTGGATGATCTACTTGAAAAGAGCATTAGGCAGACCCACCAGCATCGCTAGGTCTAAGACATGAACATCCAGTGTATGCGATGTTGATTTACTGTGCATTTGGTACATGCACGCACATCACAGGCCTTTGCCACAGCTGCCAGACGTCTAGATAAGTACCTTTCCAAAGTGGAAGCCCAGTAACTTATAGCAGAGTGATGAGGTTGGTAGATCTGGGCAATGCTTGGAAGAACTCGAGAGTTTAACCAGGGCACAAAATGTTAGGGAGAAATTCATAAAGCTACCTTGGCAGAACCGCCTTGGCAAATCATACATATGACAGGCTGGGGATTGAGTAAGATCTGCCAAGGCCCAGTCCCCCAGCCTTCACCCGGAATCAACCTTCCTTCCTAAAGAAACCATTCAATGAAACACATTCATGCTCTTTCCATTTCACTCCCCCAAGCCGTATCAGCACAAAACCAGAGTGCCTTAAGATAAAAGATTCTTGCCCTCAGCTCTACATCAGATAATCACTTCTATTTCCTCACAATAAGTTCTTTCCATGAAATGAAAATGATTTCAAAGAACACAAACTGACGACTGAAAGCTACCATTGATGCCCACAGGATGTCATACATCTCCCTTTCAGGAAATTAAAGCAGTAAGAAGAGCAGGCAGAGACAGTAAAATGACAATAAAAATGTATTTTAATTAAATTATTCTACAATAAAGCTAAAAGGAATCTAAAAAACAAAGTCTGATTATCGTCCTCATCATGCTTGTTGAATGGCTTGAGCACAAAATCATTTCAAGATGAGCACTGAGCTAGCTGCAAACAACATTAAGAGTCATCTCTGTTTCTCTCCCCTTCCTCACATGTCATGCCATCATGATCAGCTTAAACAGCTCCATACAACTCAAAATACCACCTGCAAGCAGAAGGAATCCATTCTCAACACATTTCTTTCTGTAAACAAGCTCTGTCAACAAAAACATTGTTCAAAAAGTGGTTAGGTTGTCTTTTCCCACTTTGCACTTGATCTTTCTTTAAGGCATAAAACAGTCATTTCCTAAGAAACCAAGAGAAAGAGACAACTTGATTACAGAGAATTTTTTTTTTCTTCCTTTAAGAAACCAAGGCAGAAATACATTATTAATGACACACCATACCCAAATAATACCTGATTTATTCACAATCCAGACACTTTTTCAAAAGACAATTTTTAATCACTTCTTATTTTTATTCTTCTTACTCTTGCTTTTAGGTGATCTTTTTCAGTATTTTGATAAATATCTTCTAATTATATTTTATGAGCTTTTTGGACTAGTTTTCTTTTTTAAATCCTCTAATAAAACACATTCTTTGTATGAGAGACAAGAAATTTAAGTTGCTGTCGCCAATAAAGGAAAGTTTTAGGTTAGTTTTTTTTGTTTTGGTTTTTTGTTTTTTTTTTTTTTACAACTGTGGGACTAGAAAGTGCAAATAAGAAAATATGGTACTATAACCTGAAGGGAGTTGCTTTATCTTTGCACTTGTGTGGCTTTATTGCCCACACCACTGTAATATCTACATGACTGCCATTTACAAAGAACTGTAAAGGGATTCATATTTTTTCATGCTTCTGTCCCATTTTGTAGAAAAAGAGACTGATTTGTGCGGGGAATGTGAACTGGCTAATTGAGATGTAGTTCACAGTTTATGTTTGCCTTGTAAAAGAGGCTGCATTAGTTCAACACAAGCATCTGCTGCTACAGTTCCTCCCCTTTTGAAGGCTTTGTACCTGTGAAATGACATCTCGTTCCGGATGGAGGTCACACAACTTTCTATCAGATTTTTGTAAATTCACAAAGTAACTGTTGCTAGTGCGTTTTTTTGTTGTTTTGGTGAAGCAAACCTCCCCCCCCATGTCTTTATGTCTTTTTTCACCTGAATCTTGTTTAAACGATCCACCTTACTCAGAGTTGCCAGTTAAAAAATTACTGAAGTAGTTCTGTTGCGTTAGTGTGCAAAAGATGTTTTGGGAAGGCTGTGAATAAGACCAAGCTGCTGTTTTAGCAGTGGGTGACCTGGGTAAATCCGTCAAAAAGATCACAAGGTAACTAAGCTAGCAGAAAACAACTGCCCACCGAAAGCCCCTTTGCTTCAAGTTTCCTCTTAAATGTCATGTACCACAAAACTATAAATAGAAGTTTTTACATAAAGTTTGTGAAAAATTCAAGAGAGTCATTAGAGCTTTCACACAGCAGAAAGGCATGGTCACCCCAGTAAAATTTATGTCTCCATAATGACTTTGTCTTTGTACTTCAAATTAACACTGTATATCACACTGATTTGTTGCTAACTTTAGATCCTGCTGCAGCAGCAATTGCTGCGGGAGTAACAGGAGTGGAGACATATGCTCAGGGTATTGAGGGGCAGCTCAAGGGCCAGCATGGGAACATGCACCCTCAAAAACATTAACCTGCTGCAAAGGAGGAACACCAATACACCGTACAGGACTTACGGACAGCGAGTGATCAGGGACAAAGCCAAGGGTGATAAGGAAACCAAGGTGAAAACCAGGAGGCTTGGAGTTTAACAGAGAAGATGGAGAGAAGGACCAAAGAGTCGTGTGAGGTGGGCACTGGGGGAAAAGGAGCACAGTGGGAACATGGAGTTGGAACAGGAATTCTGGAAACAGAGCCACAGGCATAAAACAATAATTGCAGTTGCACAATCAGGAAAGGGCATGACCAGGCAGAGGTGTCTCCAAGGATCAGAGAGAATACAGTAAACTAGGAGAAATTTATACATTTGAGGAATGTAGGAAAACAAAGTTTAGAGAAAGAAAAAAGAAACCAAAACCAAAATTACTACCTCACACCTTCTTTTTTCTTAAAGAAATCTAAATATAAAGCTTTATAGCTTACCATCCTAGATTCGTACATGAATGTATGTATATATACTTTTAACTTCCCAAATTACTACATATCCAAACCTTCCATAGCTTGTATTGACGGCTACAACATGCTGTGGGTTGTAATCTTTACTCTGTAATCACACTGCCTGGTATAGAAAAATAGAAATTAGTTTTACCAATGCACCTTCCCTCCTCAGCTTGTTGTACTGTAACATCTGTGTCCAGAACAGTTGTTTTTCTCTGGGCCTGAGAGATCAGGGTCATACGAGGCCAATGCAGTGATGCAGGTGAGCGGCTGCAGATCCTAGCACAGGGATGCCAAGTGTGTAGGTTCTAAGAAGCTACCAGGATAGAATGATAGAATGGTTTGGGTTGGAACGGACCTCCAAGATCATCTAGCTCCAACCCCCCTGCTGCGGGCAGGGACACCCTCCACTAGACCAGGTTGCCCAAAGCCCCATCCAGCCTGGCCTTGAACACTTCCAGGGATGGGGCATCCACAGCTTCTCTGGGCAACCTGTGCCAGTGCCTCACCACCCTCACAGTAAAAAATTACTTCCACATGTCCAATCTAATCCTACCCTCTTTCAGCAGGATAAAGCGATTGCAAAGTGCTCCTTACAAAGCAGCTGGGTAACAAGCCTACAAAGAAATGAATGAATGACAGGTACATTTTCTGCCCTTGTCTGGAGAACTATATTAGAAATTGAAGTCCTACTGCCCAAAGAGAAGTCATCTCATGACAAACAGGCTCACAGCAGTCAGACCACCATTTAGGGAGTTCTTCTGCACCCAATCACACATTCCCATCACAACTGAAAGAAAATAAAAGAGCCAGAAAATGCCTTCAGATCTCACACTATCAGCATGATCCATAATCCATTTTGGCTTTGAGTTGCCACAATAGCATGATGGCATGGTCCACATTCAAACAGATCCACATTCAGTCCTAGCTTGTATAGGAATGGAAATTTCACTACGGTGAAAGAACTTGTCCCTGTGAAAAAACATACTGATTCAACAGTGGGAGAGATCGTCGGGTGATGTCTATTCTCTCAAGCAGTGTCGTGGACAGTCTGTAACTACTATCTTAATCATGACAGTGAAATAGTAGCATCTAAACCCAGCAGTACCCTCTGAATAGAGACTGAGAGGGCAGCAAGAGGAAAGTGAGTGTCCTAATGCCTCATAGTAATGCACCCTGGCTGGGAGACAAGGGATGAAACATCTCCTTCTTAAGAAACAGGGCAGTTTCTTCTTCTCAGTTTTGATGATATTATGTTTAGTTATAAGGAATACTATCACATAAGAGAGCTTACATTAGCATTTTGAAAGACCATTTATTCTGATTAGTAACTATGAAAATTTCTGAAATCAATCAGAATGTGAACTACAGTTTGAGAAAAGAATAGACTGCAGCTGCAACCAATTGTTGAAGTTTACTCAATATAATCACTTTGGCAAGAAGAACTTTTTATTTCAAAGAAATGACAGTATTACCAAAATAATGTACCAGATATGTACCAGCATAATGTACCAGAAAGTAAGCAATCAATTCAGCAATAGCCCCACGAAAGATGACAAAAACATAGTATTCTTATCAACCTTTCATTTTTGCATGAAAATAGCCTGTTTTACAAATTTCTTCCTTAGAGTTGCAAACCATGAATTTTAAAATCTCATGCCTAAACAAATGTCCCAGTTTTCATCATTGCTCTGTATCCCCAACATCTTCAAACAGGCCATATAGGAACATCTCGGCACTTTTCCAAATTTAACCATATGTTTATGAACCTAAATATCTACATAAGCATCCGTCCTAAGGCTTCTGCTTTGGTTTAGATGTGTAGTGGTGGTGTTCTTTTCACACTGTTGTTACTGGTAAGTGTGTACATCACTTTATTTCCTGCAAACTGCAGTCTGGAATCTTGCAAAACTAAAGCACCTCACTTTGTCACAAAGCAGTTCAGAGACAGAAGCTTTTATTACTATGTAAAACAGGACTCTGCCGATGCACGAGACTAATACTGGTATCAAAAGTCTCATGCAATGAAGCATGAAGAGCAATGTCATGGCTCTTCATGTTTCTAGGAAATAGCTATGAGAGATGTTTGTGTGGTTATGTCAAGACTGCTGTTTTACAGCCACTGTACGAATATGTTGAAAGGACAACAGTACCCTGAGTCCTAGAAGTTAACACCACAATGTGTGGGGCACGTGCAGCTTCCTTTGAGGGAATGTGCTGGTTTTGGCTGGGATAGAGTTAATTTTCTTCACAGTAGCTGGTATGGGGCTATGGTTTGGATTTGTGATGAAAACAGTGTTGATAACACAGGGATGTTTTTGTTATTGTTGAGCAGAGCTTACACAGAGCCAAGGCCTTTTCTGCTCCTCACACCACCCCACCAGCGAGGAGGCTGGGGGTGCACAAGGAGTTGGGAGGGGACACAGCTGGGACAGCTGACCCCAACTGACCAAAGGGATGTTCCATACCATATGATGTCATGCTCAGCATATAAACCTGGGGGAAGAAGAAGGAAAAGGTGACATTTGGAGTGATGGAATGATAGAATCTACCTCCAAAACAAGCAAGACACTGTTACAGTAAATACAGACTCTTAAGAGAAATGGAGAAAGTTAACAGTAATTGTTGCCATGCTGCTGCCTCTAATATTTTTTTTACTTTATGTGAGAAAAATGTTATTTTCATATCAAGTATAGTTTTAAAATAATGTTAATAATTATAATAATAATGCAGTTCAAATTAATGCAAAATCAGTGGTCTGCCAGATGTACACAAGAGATTTTAATCTAGTGATATTTTCCTTGTTATTTTTGTGCTTGAGTTATACTGACAGATGTTTACAGTTCCTCTCCCTTCCCCATCCTCCCATTGTTTACTTGAACAGCGGTAGTACTTCTTAGCTGTTTAAATGAACAGTATTATAATCAGAGAGAGACTTTCCTGCCTCTGACAGTTATTCATCCTTCTTTCTGCATCCTACTAAATTATTCCTGTCAGAGATAATTTTTATCCCTGGCTCACTTTTTAGGAGCAACTGTCTCAGAAGCGGTGCAGCATAGACCTCGATTTATCCAGTTTCTCCTCCATATAAACAATGAGAAATTGCCTGTGGAGCACTGTAATGTCTTATGTAGTTAGGAAGGACTGTTTACCACCAAAGATACCTGAATGTAGGCTATAGCAAAGTCAAATCAAAACTCATTAAATAAGCAAGTTTAGATTCAAGTAAAATATAGAATATCACTACTCAGTTGATACATTTTAAAGATATTTTCAATTACTGCTCCATAGATATCCAAGGTATAATCAGATGGATGGAAAAACAGTACTGGGAAGGCATTGTGTCCTTGGCACTTGTTGGTATCAGGAAGCTACAGAAAGCAACAGATGAGAAGTCAAACATTTCTCTCCTGGTAAGAAATTCATAGATGTGCCTCTCACAAAATCAAATGCAATCTCAAAATTCCAGAATGTTATTAACATGGACACATACCTTCAGTGTGTCACGACCCCACACTGACCCACACACACAGTCACAGATCCATACAGTCCAAATAATATTCCTGCACTTTGGAAGAAAAATAATTTCCTTCAGTGTTTTCTTTATTAGAACCTTGCCTGAGGATAAGCTGAGCCATAATCATAAAAGAGAGGGAAACATACACAGATTCAACACTGAAAAGTGAGAAGGAAGCAGAATAAGAGCATGTTGTTGTTGTCGTTGTTGTTTTAAAGCAGATACACAGAAGGGATTATTATTTTATTAATGGTGCTCTAAATGCCATGATTCTGGTGTTATTTGAACAAACTATGCCTTCTATTGTACTCTGTACTGACACAAAGCTCTGCAGGAGACAGGATGCTTTGAACAATTCCCATTTTAGATTATGTCTAGAAATTGCATGTTTAAAGCCGAATTTACATGTTGAATGCAAATCTTTGTGACTGAACTAGCATATCAAACTGGTGCAGCTGTACACAATTAGAGCAAAATATGGCTGCTGCTCCAAAGAGCCTTTATTTTGCTCTAGTATACAGTGTTGTTTGTTTGTTTGGCAATGTATCACTTATTTCCAACATGTAGGACTATTTGTGAATTAGGAGCTGTTAGTTTAAAAGGATTTCATAAGCCTTGAAAAACTACCCTGTACCCCATGGTAGATTTCAGAACACAAGCTGCTATTTGGAACTAGATTTGACTCTTTTTAGAGGGTCTATCAGTAGCAAAGCTGTTTGCTGGTTTTTTCTTCTTGTATTTTTTTAGTCACATCCAGAGCCTCCATGCCCCCTCCACCACACACACGCATGCACACACACAAAGGAAACTGTTTTCGTCTGTGGCTAAATGATGTCTTTCCATTTCCTCATCTCAGAAGGTGTCACGGCTTCGCTAAGGACTCCCATTCAAATCGAGCAGGAGAGCGCAGTGCAGGCTGAATACAAATTTGTGCTGGAGAAGTGGAACAAGGTTAGCGAAGTGTGCAGTTGGCGAGATTGATGTTGATACCCTTCACTGCCAAGTGAAATGCCAATAATGCTTGTATAGCATTTTGTGAGGGCAATGGGAGTATTGATTCCTGAGCAATAATAAAGAATGAAGCTGCTCTCTCAGGTATAAAAATATTGGCAACTGTTACAAAGAATTGACTCATAGAGGCCTGAGTGTTGGCCTATCTTAATACAAATAATTCAGGCTTCAGAAGGATTTCAAGAGCAGCCAGGCATGGTCCTCAGGCACATTCTCTGCTATTAATTTATCTGCAGCTTTCACAAGCCTCTCTGTCTATCAGCCAATTGGTCTTTGAGGTGCAGGGACAAAAATGGATTTCTGAAGGCTTGTTGAGAGACAATACGAGAAGGCAGTTGAGCCATGAAATTTTAACATACAAAAATAATAAAAAAATGTTACATTCCTTTCTTGTCATTTTTATGAGAAAAAGCAGAACATATGGTTTCCATGCACTTCATAAATACATTTAACATGCATTTCATTGGGAGCTCAGATTTCTAAGGCTAGTATTTTTATTGTATTGCTTAAAATAGTTTTACTCACCGAAAGAAGTGTAAAGCTCCCAGAACACAAAGCTATTACAGCTCATAGTACATCTTATGCATTCTCTAACAATTTACAGTATACTGTCTGTGCTTACGCATGAGTACTAAGAGTTTCCTAAAAACTTTTGAAGAATTAGCTGCCCTTTGTAGTGTTGAAAAGCAAACACCTTAAAATGACTGTTCTCTCTTAAAATTGTGAGGCCTGTCTGTTCCCTCTGTTAATTAATGGTATTATGCCCTACCTGTCACTGACCATCACAAGTACAACAGAAAGAGAAGATTGGGAGGGCATATCAACACTTGTAACAAAAGCAGTGATAAAATCCACACAGTCATGTAGAATTAGCTGTATTTTGTTCATGACTACCTCATCTATGCTCAGTGTAATAATACATATTAGACAGAACTGCTGCTGACATGGTGAACAACCAAGTTTCTCTCAATGGTTATTAGATACCCAAAATCTATCATTCTTATCTACTGCTTTTGCATTAACAGTAGATTTTCTACACTAAGGTCACAGGCTTCGTGATTTTTAATCGAGAACAACTGGCAAACATAGAGCAATTAAAGTCATAAATAATTCCCAAAAATGCCAAATATATTTGCCAGATGTGAAGAATTCTAACTACTGAACTCACCTATTCCAACTAATCAATGTTTAAATCCTACATTTGTTGGAAAATAGACAGATGAGACCGCTGTGGAGTAACTTACTCTTCCGCAAATGTCCCCACTGAAACGAAATACAGTGACTGGAAAGTTTTCATCCCGGTCATGCTTTTCTAAGTCAAACGCATAATGAATTTCTTAATTTCACTGGCTTAGAAACCTTCACAAAGACTTCACCTCTGGCTTCCAAATCTGGAGGGAAAACTCTTGAACTCCAAATAAATGGACAGTCAAATGGGAAGATCATGCACTTTGAAACAGAAGGGCAGGTGGGCAGTGCTCAGTCCAGGTAAAAAGAAAATGGGATCAACACAATATGGCTGTGGAGAACAGCAGGAAAATTTACCAATAGCTGTGCCTATTGAACTACTTTTAGGAATGCCTTTGAATGATAATATATTTAAAAACCCACAAGATTTACAGATAGTTAAAAAAAATATTTTCAAGGGGACAAGAAGGTATTGGATCAGAGCCATATAAAAGAAGGAACATTTATGAAATTTGATTCAAAGAAACAATTTTAAATGTCCTTACCTTCAACAGATCCTTTTCGGTGCTTTTGTAAACACCCATCAACCTATTATGTCAATAAAGGAACACAGCCAAAGGAAGCCACGGCCTTTGTCATCTGGAAGAAAATGTTCACTTCTGTATCTGACTACAATTTTTGGCAACCATAGCTCTGAGCCATTCCTCACTTTACAGAGCCAAAAACTGACTGAGAAAGTTTATTTTTCCAACAGTTTGATGAGTATCATATAGTTATCTCTTGAGTCAGACCCCATCCAAACTTTGACCAAAGTTTCTTTATTTCCTTATCTCTATTCAGCAACATTTTTGATAAAGCCCACTTTTGATATGAGAAGCAGAATGGGTAAAAAAGGAAAGAGTATTTCTTTTGGTCCTGGACCTATTGTATGTCAGTGAAGTATATGCAACATCATTAAGTGCTAACGCAGATGATTGTATTTCATTAATATCTCGACCTTTTGTATTCAGAGTCTGTTTACTCTATTGCAAACCTAGAGATATATCTAATTGCTTTGAGACTATTTTTCTTCTTTTTGTCTCTCTCAAGTCTACTGCATCAGTTGTTAAAGAAAAAAACCCATAGAACTTTACAGGCAATCAACGACAAGGGATGTGATTTCTTCTCTTGTGGCGTTCTCATGATATCACCTCAGAGCTACTAAAATGCTCTGCTCCCTGTTTCTCTCTCAAATGTTATGAATCTCAGCTTTTCCTAGTAAAAATTTTCTGTATACGCATCCATGCTTATCTGACCAGCTTCTGTTTCTCCCAACCCCATGACTAAAAGGTTCTCCTATCACCTACAATATGAGACAGTGATAATGCAGATTTCCTTTGTATCATGCAATCAAATAGGAATTCCAAATACCAACGGGAATTAAATATCTCGTACCTGTTGTTACTTTTGACTATGGAAACATTGCAGCCCAAAGTCCACAACAACGTTCAATCTTTATTTTCCTCAGTTATTTTATACATAAAGAAAGTGCACCAGAATAAGAAATTATTCTTCCAATTGTATATCGTTTTGCCTCTATCAGCACCAAATTTCATCTGCCATCATGTTGCCTATTAACCTATTAGAGACATCTCTCATCTTCACCATCCTAAATCATTAACTACCATCCGCATTTTTCTTATCATTTTCTTTTTTTTACTTATCATAGCTATGTTAAGAGATACCAGTCCTAGAAAAAGGAAAGGACTGCAAAGATTTGAAAAGACAGGCCATATACGTTTAGAGACGTGCCCTGCTGTTTAGTGCTTTCTTTAGAAAAGCTCAGGAAGTCTCATCTCTTGAGACATCCAGTTTCTCATAAGGGTCTTCCAGAGCCTTTAGTTCAAGCTTCCAGATGGCAATGCAGCACAAGAGAAGTACAAGAGTAAAATGAAGATTAATCTCTAAGTGTGTGCTAAGTGCTGAGAGCACTGCAGGATCTGTCTGGTAAATATCCACAGTGACAGAGCTGGGGAGAACAGATCACCGAATTGACATAAAGATGCTGAGCTTTTCTCTTTGAATCCTGCAGGTTATTCCTGTTGGTTAGACACCAGAGGATCATAAAAACATCAAACATCAAAAGTGTCTCAGTTGTGCTAGTGGGTCTTGAGTTTTAACCCTGCTACCATGTTTTTGTTCCTTTACTTGCCAAGGTCAGACTCAAGTTACTCAAGCATGACCTAGAGAGGATTTCAGTGCATTCACCAACACTAATTTTTTTTCCCCTTTTACCCATGTTTTTCAAACATTCTCTCTAGTGATCTCAGAGAAGCCAATAGGAGGGAAGAAAAATTGTTCCCAGCTGTTTTTTTAAAAATAATACGTCCACTTCTGTAGTAAAATAAGGGCGGCTTTCCTTCTACAGTTTGCTGAACAAAGCAATTGGTGATGGGCTGAAGATATTCAAATTCCAGCTATAAATTCATTTATAAAGTGAATTTAGTTATCTTGAAAGCTATTAGACTGGATGCCCCAGAGACTGAACTCATTGACTTATTCACAGAACTGCCGCAGTGAAATATGAAACAGTGCAAGCTTTCAGCACGCTGTCCCACTAGCAGGCTCCAAGCCTGACCTGCTAGAATGACCTATGAGGGGAGAGATTAGTTCAGCCTTTATGTTCATTTAGGAAAGCACTCCTCTCACTTTAATCAATGGCAAAACCTCTACTGAATTCAATGAAGGTTTGATCAGATCTTTGTCCTCTAGGAATGACGCCGTGACCACTGAACAAGTCACAGACACTAATGATCAGGCACAGATTTTTAAATGGCTGTAGACAAATGCAGAAAAAAGGGTAATCATACTCCTGGACACACAGCTCTGTTCTTCATGCAAGCGTGCAGGTTGCAAAGGATCATTAACTAGGTGAGTGTTCTAGATCTCGTATGTCTTTTTTTTAAATCTTGAGTTCATGATACAATTAGTTTCTACCTTCACTATAAAAACAGATGCTTTGCTCTCTCTTTGCTGCTAAAAGAACAGGAAGGACTCTTGAATCAGTATATTTGATTCTACCAACCATGTGAATTTGGGAAAGTCACTTGGTTCCTTTTTTGTCCCACTCTCACTCCCATCTTTATCTATATGTGAACTGGGGGGGGTAACAACAGCAACCAAATTAGGGGACGAAAAGAGGAAACAGAAGAAGGAGAAAGGCAATTTAGCTTTTTTACTCCAAATTTTTGAGTAAGATGCCCCAGGTATCACATCTGATGACAAAACCATATACTTGTGTAACATACCCTTATAATACCCCTTGGGAACAATAATATTTCTGCATGCTAAATGCAATAAGAACTGTCTGCTATGGTAAAAATAAAAAAGGTTGTGATCAAAATGTTTTGCTGTAAATTTTGCTGCCAAGTGGAGTGATAGCTACTATATGCCACATAAGACCCACTGGTGAATTTTCAGCTTCCCTGAGTCCTGCTGAATTTTCATTACAAGCACCAGCCTGCAAGTTCCAAGTTGTTAAGCATGGTTATGGAAGAAATCTGGAGGTGGAAACCTTGTCAATCACTGACAACGGGGCCTTACTCAGCTGATAATAAAACTACTATTGCTCTCTGAGAAAGATTTCTGTTAGCATTTGGGAAAGGCACAGGGTGACCTTTCTTTCCAAGAGCCACAGACCCAAAGTGTCTGCTTTGATGTAAACTTCTTGATAGGATTTGGTGGTTTTCTGTATTTGCCACGTCCCACCACACCTGGCACTCAAGAAGTTTTGAAATACTTGAAAATATAAAAGCATGAACTGACAGCTTCTTAAACCTCTGCTTTACTGATTCTGTACTCTTTCACTCCTACTTTAATTATTCAGACATTATTTGGCTGCTGCTTTTCCTGCTTTTATCGTGGACTTAAATTACTCTTCTCCTCTTATAGAAATTTATTATCATTGATGCTTTCTTTCTGCTGAACACAGAGTAGCACACCCTGGGCTTCAGTCTGGATGTGGGTACTCTGCCACTTAGTTCAGCGGCAGGCCCTGTATTCCTACTGAACATTGGATTCATTACTATTGAAACTGAGAAAAACAATTAAAGAGGTTTCTTTTATTAGCTCAAACTATAGCTCTGGCTAGCCTAACATCAGCTCAAAGTCAGATTTTCAGCCCTGACTGCTGAACTGACACACATGTGGAGCTTTCACTGGTGTGGTCTCAGACCTTTAAGACAAACTCATGAGCTGTAATTGAAGATTCAGGCACACGGGAAGCATAGAGGCATCCAAAATTATACTGAATATAATGGAACTACAGAAGAGAGACAGGAACGTCTGTCCATTCAGCTTTCTTGTAAACATGATAAGATTAAAGTCTCCATGCTAGCCAAGCAGGGATACTTAACATTCAGGTCCATAAAAACCGCATAAGACTTGAGAAAAGGTTTGCAGCTCTGAAATTTTGCCAAACTGCTAAAAGCTGAAGCATGAAGACAGAGGAACACACAGAACTTGACTGAACACCCACAGAAATCAGTGGGAGACTTTCCACACATTTCAGTCAGCAACAGATCAAGCCATCTAACAAGTTTCAGAACTATTAGTATGACTTTTTCCAGTCTCACAAGTTAAGTAATACATCCAAATGCACAACCACACCTCAGTGTGAATTAAAAGGAGTGGAAAATACTGACTTTTCATGTAACACACATTTTTGTCACTGGAATGTACGTATCAAAACCCCCCCAAAACCCAACATAGCTAGATGTATAAAAACTTTCTTCTTCTAACATCAGAAAGTGAAATTATTCTAATCATTCACTTTTATCACCTTATTCACATCACTGAAAACAAAAGAAGCTTTTAATAATAAAAAAGGATCTCAAGTAAACATATTTACCTTTAAAATATGCATTATAACCAAATATCAGAAAGTGTAAAGCATTTCACAAGTGTATAAATGTGATGTGTTGAGCACTTCATAAATATATAAAAAGATGACCCTGATTCAAAAATGTTACAGTCTAATTAGACAGTACATACATAAGGGAGTGGGAGGAAAAAGAGTGAATTGATGAAAGCATTGAAAAGAAAGGGTAAAAGTTAAGCACGCATCTTGTTAGCCCCATGACTCATAAGTGTCTTATGTATATAGACATGCATCTATTCACCGGATGAGTAGGCCAAGATTTATCGTCCTCTTTTCTCAAGTTGTATGTCTTCACGAGTCATTCGAAAAGAAGAGTGCGAAGGGTTGTCAGACTGCTTCAGTAAGTGGGATGAAGACAAATGGGGCCATATGGAAGAAGTTGTGAGAGCAGAGGGGGAGAAGCATGTTGAGAAAAATTGCAAGTCTTGTTCTTGGGTTGAACAAAGAGAGGATAGGAAAGCAGGTGAAAGTACAAAAGTAAGCAGGTGGGCAGAGTTATGTTATATAAGACCTTGAGGTGAAATCATGGCCTTTCAATCCAGGTAGCAAAGGAGATGTTGTTTTGTGCTGTATCTAGGAAGCCAGCCAGTTTCCAAGAAGCCTGCCTTCTAAGTCTTTGAGTAACAGAGCACTGCATTACAACTCCTCTGGAAACTTCTTTCCTTAACTGTTATCTTCACCATCAATGACCAAAATATGAGTCTGTTGCAACTTGAAAATTGCATGCAATATTCATGCTTGTAGACTCTATGATTTGCCAGGCTGGGAAAAGTTACTGGAAGTTTCTGCACTATGGAAGTGAAGAACAAGGCTTTCAAACACAAATGTGGCATGGCATTTAGTTTGTATAGCAAGGGAGAAATACAGCAAGCGACACTGGCACATTAGAGGAATGAATTAATAATTAATGGCTTATAAATGCGTTAACAGCTCCTTACAATGACACATAATTGTAGGAACAGCAATTTATTATCAAAAGATCACTAACAGCTTCTAAATATGTTATCACTGTGAAAAAACCATGAGTGTTTTTTAAAAAATTTCAATAATTAGATCCCTCTTAGGTTATAACTGTCACACAAACAGCTTGTAAATGACTAAAACCAGTATTCTAAAGTAAACTTCCACTCACTGGCAGTTGCTGTTGTTACCAAAGCAAGATCTAAGGACAGGATGGAAAGATTAGAATTGACATGTGTAGCCTGGTTACACAGCAAAGTAAAAAAACAAACAAACAAACAAATAAAAAAACCCATAAAAGAGCATGAAATCATTCATGTTTGAATATGTATATTTATTTGCTCCTCTTGGTTTTTTTGCCTCAGGAAGAATGAAAAATGCTAGTTCTTAAAGCAAAAATACCACCTTTTCATAATATTTTACATAGAAAAATATATTTAGACATGAGATAAGCTTCAGGCATAATTCAGCCTAAGCAATTTGTTCCTAAGTAGGGAACAAGAGATACAAAGTGCAGAACATGCTACAGGAATAAGCAAATTTTGTGCTCTTGTCCACATAGCTGGAAGTCATTTGCTTTCACTATTATGATGATATGACACTGACAAGGGCGTGTAGAATTAAAATAGTATGTTATTTCTGTGGAGACTGCGTTGACTTTGACAGTATACATCCTGTGCTATACAGAAAATCATATTAATGCATCATAACACATCTTGATCTTCAAAATCAGAAGGCTTTTATTAGCAGAAAAATAAGCAGACCCCTATAAAACTCCACTCTCACTTGTTGTTAATTATTTATGTTCAATATGCATTATATTCCCAATGTACACATACATAAGAATAAGAATATTAAATGTACTGAAATTCTAATTACTGGCAGCACTGTGGTTCAATTTGAAGTACGTATCACTATAAGGAAATCTGTCTGAGTAGAACTGATTATAGGAAAGCATGTGCATGGGAGGATGTGAATGTGTGAGCATGGGAGAACAACAGCTTCAGCACAGCTTCTGTGCTTCTGAAGAAAGAGGCACATATCCAGGAGCTATAAAATAACGTGCTGAAAAAAATTCTCTCCATTTATTCCTCAGTTCATATACCCATTCCTTGACTTTACACCTGTTTTCTTCGTATTCACTCTGTTCTTTACACACAAATTTTAGCACAGGAGCTGAAAAGTTCACTGTTGATTTAAAAGACTGCTGCCATCACCTGTAGCCCTAATTTATACAAATTCAGTAGGACTATTCTCCAATGTGCAAATTCAGGACAATGCTTCATTATATTGGCACATTGGGACAAGGCATGGACCAGTCAGAAGTAAACACCTGGTCTTGAGCTGCAGCAGTAATTTCAGTTGAACCAAGTAAAAACAGGCTCAGAATTACGTACAGAACAAGTTATCTGTTCACTTTTTAAAAGGCAAAACACTTCAAGAAATGCAGAAGTGGATTTTACTAAGCAAACAGTTAATGACTCACTCCAGTGAAGACCAGTATGGACAGACTGAAATGCCTCACCTTCAACATACTTTATGTTTTCATTTAAATACCTCATGAAAACTAAGGCTGTTCGCTTTGTGCAAATTGCCTTAACATGCTAGCCCGAAGGTGCTTCTCCAGGTCTCTTACCTTTCTCTTCATGGGCAATGACATTTCTGTTATAGTTTAGCCTTGTGTTCCCATAGACACACATAGACTTGCACACATCCAAAACTATAATTAATGTCATCTGCCTTCATCTGGTAGTTTTATTTTAAATAGAAAACCAGTAATGTACAACTAGTTGCCTCATCAGCAAAGTTGCATAGACTTAACCAAAGATAAAAAGTAGACCAGGTTATACAGGAGCTCTAAATACAATCAATCAGAGCTACTAATTTGTAGGTAGCATACTAAAAATTGTACACGGAACTTTGTACATTGAATAAGCATTACCAAGACTACACAGGGTTAAGTGGTTGTGGGAAAACTGTGTGGCACAAGACGCCATAGCAAGCAATAAAACTCTGCAGATTAAGACCAGTTAAATAAGCACAAAGGAGTCAGACCAAGGTTATGTGAGCTGACTTACTTATTATGGCCAAAATGAGCCATGAAACATAAAACATTATAATTATATCTCAAGATGTTAAGTTAATTGTGTCAGCACTTGCATAGAGACCAAGGAAGCAGCAATATAAAATTACAAAAGGAAAAGCAAGACGAAAGAGATCAAAGTGCTAGGTGATGTGCTGTAGAAGATGGGGCTGTCAGAATGAAATCACAATTCAGACTGTTGAACAATGATAAATACTATACTAAAATGCATTGTATTTAGTAGTACCGTAAGTCTTCTAACATTCTATCCATCGTTCAAGCTAAGTCCACTTGCAGTGCCAGCACACAATTTTACAATTTTTTAGAAGTCACGTACGTTTCACCAACTTGCACTTCCTTGAAATAATAGGCATAAAATTTTCATTCTGAGCAACAGTTGCAAATTAATCTAGTAGATATTGAAAGGAGGCCATCAACTCTCTTCCAAATAACAACAGAGAATCATGTGAGAACAAGGAGCCTGGCTGTTAAGAAAATGAGAGAGGTTAAACTTCAAAATGGCATGGAAAATGCCATGTCCAAAACGAGATGTTTATTATAAGCACAAAGTATGCTAATATCCCACCTCGCCAGCACAGTGGCAACTCCTGGTTTCAAACAACTTCAGTGGACACCTGAGAACTAGCAGAGGATCTATAAAGACTATCCCCACATTATTTTGCAAACCTGTGGGTTCTCTAATTAATAAAACATCTCTAGAAAGGGGTTTAAATGCAACAGGGGACCTGACAAGCCAAAGTGGTTTCTTCATCCAGCATATAGCTTTCATGAAACTCAAGCTAATGAATTGCATTGCTTTTGCTGTAAGACCGCAAGAATGAAAGCTTAAAGTGGGTTTCTTACTGATGTTGTAAACATGCTGTAGGTGAAATTGAATCTTCTTGGCATTTATTTATAAAATCTATACAATTATTTTAACTATAGTGTATTTTAAGATACAATTCACAGAAAAATCAGTCCTTTTTAATAAATCATGTGATTAGGAGCAGAATGGAATATCTTAGGAACATAGAGGTTAACTCTTTTTAGAAGCTGTATAAACTGCCTTGTGATAATGTCCCAATTATTTAGTCATCCACCATTAATACAAAGTAACATTTGCTAAATTGCTCAAATGACTTCAAAAATTGAGGAGAGATGGAGTCAATCTGGATGTCATCTTCAAAAACCCTGAAATATATATGACACAACACTGCCTGTGCCAAAATCAATCCCATTATGTTTCTGATTTCTCAGCTGAGGTACCCCACGTCTCTGCATGAGAAGTGATGTGGAGCTTTTCTCTGAATCTGCATACAAATTTGATAATTCTTCTGGACCTGCCTCATTTTGAAGAGTGTAAGGATCAAAGAGAAAGATAGAGAAGAAAGGAAAAGACTGCATACTGGAATAAAGTATTTCTGGGTTGACAGCACGAGAATTTTTACACTATGCAGATTAGATGGTATTCAGACAAATTACAAGTGCACCACAAAAAGATAGGGTAAGAAAAACTGTTTCGAGTGCTTTTAGTAAGTGGAAAATATTTCTGTCCAGAAATTACACAGGATTTTACCTAACTGGTATCTGACTAAACAAGGTTACAAGCCAGACATAGGTTCTCTATAGCACATTTGGGGATAAAATTTTGTGCAATAAATAGCTCCAAAGGTCCCCTCATTTAAATGATTAGAAAATGTTTAAATACATTAGAACACTTGCAAGTCTTTGGCTTTAATGATTGCAGATATTGAAAAAGCACTGTGGCTGAATCCTTTCAAGTGAAGAAACAGGCTTTCATAACATTATGAAGGAAATTACAGGGCTGATGAGCATCTTCTTCATATGGGGAGAATTCAGCAGAATTACTTGTCCGTGTCTTTTCTCATAAAGTGTTAAAGAAATCAAAATACAAAAATGTCTGCAGTTTTGTTCTCAGTGTTGGCTGACAGCACTGCAATGGATCCACTGTACCTTGCAGCACAGACAAAGTTTCTTCCTGAGCCAAAACAGGCTGGATAAAATGCAGAAGGTTACAGGACAGAAACTGAAAGTTCTTTAGAACCAGCATCATGATGATGATGATAATAATTTGGTCAAATTCATTTTTCACCTTAAGTCCATGAAGGCACACCATTGGGATGAACCGAATCTTGTCTGCTCCACCAAAAAAAAAAATTTTTTCTAAGATAGCACAGTTTTCAAAAAAAACAGGAAAAAACTTTGATGTAGCAAGGCCAAGTAGATCCTAAATTAGACAATACACATCAACCAAATACAGTAATTAAATATTGTAAACAGCAAAGATTTCTCAGAGCTTAAACAAGAAGTAATGGATTTCCCCTAATAAGAACTTCTTGAAATCAGAAACTACACTCACCAGGACTTGTCTTAAAAAAAAAAAAACAAACCTAGAAAAAAATGAGAGAGAGAAAAAAATTGAAAACAAAACCTAGTATCAATACAAAAATGCAAAGGAAAAACATATTGAATATCATTTACTCTACAAGCTTTCATTCACAAAGCATACTTCTTGAAAATAATTTCCAAGGTGGAGGGGTTTTTTTGTTCAATTTTTAAAAAATACCTCTCAAAACAACACTTTTCCTACCTCTATTTTCAGACTGAAAAGCACTTTTCAAAACACTGCAAGATTTAACATGTTGGCATCCTCCTGATCAGTGCTATGAAAGCATTGTTAGAACACTCTCCATCACTAATGTTTAAAGCCCTGAACTTGACTTATACTAGCCATGCACAAATAAATGTTCCATATGCAAGGAAAAATCCTCCTTAGAAACTAAGTTAAAAGTGGACTAAGAAAACTGTCTTCACCCTTTCAGTATAGTCCTCTGCAGGAACCTTTGGAATCAATACAAACCCATGGCAGGGGGAACAGTGTTTCAGAAACTTCTAAATCTTTCAGTGAGTCAGTATTATTAAAACAGGCAGAAAAGTTGCAACTTAATTTGACGTGACATTTAATTCCTAGCAATAGTAACAACTGCGTTTCAGCATAGTGCACACTCTACTATATGTCCACCTGACTATATATAGAATACAGCTAAGGAAAACTCTGAGAGTTCAGGGTTTTGATTGTAGGGTGTTAATCAAGTTCAAACACATACTGTTAGCAACTGAACAAATATTTGGATCCCAGGTTCCAAGTATTTTCCACCCACCTGGATCTCAGGATTTATCGTCTTGAAAGAACAGCACTCCAAAGCTAGGTCAACTTCAATATCTGTAATATGATTCAGATAAACTTGGATCTTATTTCCCTAATCTTCTAATATTGTTTCACTCTAGATGAAGGTGACCTCTGTCCCTTTGCTTAGCTGTAGACAGTGATCTAACTGCTGTACTGGAAGTACCAGAGGTTTTTAACATATAGCAACTGGATACAGACTATTTCCATGAGAGGGGCTGTACATTTATCTGTTTAAGAAAAAATGACAGAAACCAGGACATGATGAAAATTTTTTTCAAGATATGTAACAGCAGTAGAAGCAATAATAATAACAGAAGATGACACACATCAATGAACGATACGGAAACAAAAGATACGGAAATATTTGACACCTGAAAAAAGTTCCATGACTGAGTATAGAAGGAACAGCTGGAGGGAGTAATTACAATAGACACACCAAAATTGACTTCCAGGGAAACTGCACAGTAATTCAAACTACCTGCTTCTGTTTTGAAAACCTTTGAGATACTGAGCTATTCTAAGAGTGCATTGTAACATTGGCATCGTTTTGGCATACCAATAGATCTCGAAACACCCTTCAAAAGGAAACCTCAACAATCTGAGGAACACTCTTTTTTTTTTCCTTTTAAGGCAATGAGCACACAACTTGCAACAGTCCCATCCCACTGCAAACTTCTAACTTAAAGCGTCAGTCTGGCCATCACACTTAGCTGACCAAATACCAGTCCACCTCTTGCAGAGCAGAATTTGTTTTGTCATGTATCTCAATATTAAAAATTAGTGTCCACACACTTCCTGCACACAGCAGTACTCAAGAGACTCCCTGAACTGTACTTAGCCGAAGATCTGTTTAGTTTACAAGGTCTGTCTGCACAAAGCCCAAGAACATTATGGCTGCAAAATAACCAGAGGTTAAGATCTCAAAGAAAATGAACAATTTTCCAAATTAATTTCAGAAGCTTAAAATATTTCATTTAAAATTGACATGTATTTTCTCCAAACTAATATTTCTATTTTTTCACTCAATGATATTCCTTTCCTGACAAGCCCACATTGGTTAAAATTATAACTAGAGAGTAAAAGCGTGCAGTAAATTATTTTTTTATGTGGCTATTATTTGATCATCTTCATACTAACATCCACCTTGTTAATGAACAGAGGATAATCTCAGTAATTTGCGTCTCCTAGTGATATTGATAGCACCATTTGGAATTACAATAATTCCACATGTCTCTCAGCAAAGAAGAAAATTAATATTCATCAATGATTTTACAACTAATGGGATGAGTAAGAGTAAAGCATGTCATACTGCAATGCACATACACTCCGCACCTCTCTTAAACACAGTCTGAGGGACAATACGATTCTTAGACAGCCAGCTTTGCTGTGAATTGACAAACCCTTTGCCTTAAAAAACAGCCAAACAAAAACCTATACATGTATGCTTTTTATAAACACGAATATGCAGAGGGTGTCCAGCTCTAAGAGACAGAATACATCCAGAGGTAAATCGAAACGGAGTAACCTATAACATTACCACATAGTTAACCGGTCTAGCAGCTAGTACACCCACAGCATTAAAGATGTTACATACACATCCACCACAAACGAGCTGAAGTTAAGGCTGCAGTACAGCTTGCTCTTTCACACACTCTGAGTTTTAAGTTTTTCATCTGGTAAATTTAATTTTCATTAACAAATTTTCTCTATGAATTATTTAAAAAGCTTTTTCATGGGTTTTATCTTGCATAGTTTTATTCATACAGATGAAGGGTAGAGAAGGAGTGAATGCGTAAAAAGCTAATGACAAGTATAACTAATAGCTTCACCGGTGCCATAAGTAACAGGACGGAATCTGAATTACAGTATTTTGGGCAAGAAAAGTTATTGGACATTTTAAAGAAAATATAAGCAAACAAACATTTCAAAGAAACACTGCACTGAGAAGACGGAATTACTCCAGGGTAGGGGCTGGGGTTTTCTTTTTAATGATGAATTACCTTGCTCCTCTACAGAGTGACGGAACTTGAGAAATCCAGCGTAATTGGCAAAAAGCTGTCATTTCAAACCCAAAAGAATGCTAAATGCCATTGTTTCACACTAGAGGTCACCCCCGGTAAGAAAATATAATTGTAGTATCTTTTATTTTCTGCCTGCAGCTGGTACAATATTGAAAGGCTCTTCCTTATAGTAGAGAGGTAGGATTTTTTTTTTTTTTTTTTTTTTTTTTAGGCTGGTATGCTAAACATAATTTCAGTCAAGCAAAAGGAAACTTCATTAAACAGTAGTCACGTTTCACTACCATATAGAACCTTTTAATTACTCACCATATTGAGATAGTTTTTGTTAGAGGAACCATATGCTTGATTTTAGAGATTGTCTGTAAATAAACAATATAATAAAATTTCAGCTGAAAAAATGTTATACCTACCATGACCTTTGTGATTTTTTCTTACTTTATTGATAAAGGTCAGCATTGACAGCTAGGTACAGCAGCATACATGTACACAAAATGTCTGACATTTATTTGCATTTGATCAAAAAAAATAGAATCTGTATAATGCTTCAAGTGAGTACACCTGAACTACTACTATTCATAATTTCTTTTTAATTTCAACAAAATGCATGTCTACATCATTGAAAATATTAAGATTAATATTTAGGGGGATTTTCAAAAGAAAAATATATATTAGGTTGATGATAAGATCAAGATACAGGCATAGTGATTATTTGCATGGCCATTACTGTATACATGATCTACAATTTCTAAGCAGGATTTCAAAAATTAATGTTTGAAAACAGATACAGAGACAAAGGTTAGAAATGTTGTATTTAATTATTTATCTATTTGTGTCCATACAAACAGAAGTTTGTACTGAATGTAATTAAGAAACATTTTTAGCTCCTCCATTGCTCTATAAAAGTGTCAGGTATTCATCGATAAAAACATAAATCATTATCTTTTAGTAACCAGAGTCTAAAAGATTTACCTCTTATCAGTATTTACTTCATTCCTCCAATTTTTTTCAACAAGGCAATCTTATTCATGGGAGAGATACAGCTAAGGCTTATGCCAAAAATCTGACTGCAGTAAATGAAAAGGAACTGACAGGATCAGGCCACTTCACTGGGTTTTGGTTACTATGTTCTGAATAGCTTAAAATTATATATGTGCCAAAGCACCTTGGATAGTCAGTGAACCATAACAGCTACCATTTCTCTGAATACTCAAAAAAATTACCCATCTGGCTTGCCTGGATTTTCCTGCTTCATTTGGATAGGATGCTTATTTTCCAAAAGGACGAAGTATGTCACCTTTGAAATGCTATGTGATAAAACATTGCATCGCATAGCCGTGTAGTTCTTTTCTACAGATAGACACCTCCAGCAAGTCTTGGGCAATAGGAAGGACAAAGCAAACAACTCATCAGAAAAAAATGTGCGGTAGTGGAATATACAGCCACTATAGTAATGTACATACAGTCAGGTATAACCTTACATTTCTTAGTCCAAGAGTTTTTGTAATGCCTGTAGACTCTTGGATGCCTTTAAGATGCAGAATTTTCTATCATTTAGGGTTTTTTAATATGGAATAAAATAATAAATTTTATTTTGATCTTTAAAAGAGGCAAGACTATGTCAGTTCTCTTCAACAGATTTTTCATTTCATTCCAGAAGAAATCATTATATAAATGTAATATGATAAAGAACTGACAATTCTGGTTTATCTTGTGGGAGTTTGGGGGAAAAACAAGTATTTGGAAAGGATTTTTCTCAGGCAAAAATCAGAAAAACTCAAACTTAATTTACAAAGTTTATAAGCCTGAGGGGGTTTATAAAAATAAAAGCACATAAAGCTCCAGATTGTAGGGAAGAAAAAAACCAAGTAGGTTAAACAAAAAATGTGCTAAAAATCGTATCTATTAATTATGTAACTTCACATATTTAAAAAATACAGCTTAAATGCCCAGCATCTCAACTATAGAAGGTCCTCTGCACTATGTACATCATTGTAACTCATGGCTTTTACTCAATGGTGAGTTTATTGAGAGGGGGGTTTTGTTTGCTTTTCTTTTAAGAGAGTTGATGGGCTATTTTAGAGCTTGTCTTTGTTAAAGACTGACAAGGACTCCAGTTTTAACTGTTTTTTTGACTAAAAGATCAATTTTCATTTACACATAATATACTTAGATCCTGTAACTGAATTACAGTCAAACAAACAGTGACCTACTTTTTACAGGTGGCTGTGAAGGCAGAAGGGAAAATTAAGATGGCTATTCATAGTGTGCAGGTAGTAGAATTAAATTTCATTTTTTATGAAAAGGATTTGAAAAGGCTTGCACAAGTTCTGAGGAGGGGAGGGAACCAACCAAAAAAACAACCAACCAACCAACCAACCAACCAACCAAAAACCCCGAAAACAAAACCCAAGAAATACTTCCCTTGAGAAGAGTTGCTTCCGGAACTTAAATAATTCCATCCTTGTGTTTATCTTAATGTGAGTTTAACTTCATACAGTACTGTTTTCCAACATCCACTAACATGCTATTAAATCTTTGAATCATGCAACCATGTTTATATGTAGTTAACAAGAGTTATTATTGCTGTATAGACTGAAAAGTCAGAAGAATCTGACACAATAGGTTAGCATTTCAGACATGCCAGGATACACAGGCACAAACTCAGCCATAAATAGTAAATATATACAGATGTACCAGGAAAATTGTTACTATCTCAATAACCAATTTAGTTCTGATTTGGAATGAAACTTATTCTGTCCCCTCCAAAAATGCAATAAAGATTGATTTTTGCTCCCCAAAAACCTCTCACAAGCCAACAGTTGTTAACTTCACCACAGATACGTTTACTGCTAAAAATATATGCCTAAGCATCTTTGCATATATTGAACATACAATACAAATATTTGAGCCAGAAGTGACTTTAAGATATTATCCCCTTGTATACAGTAATCAGTGGAACAAGATACACATTTAGTATGACATGTATAGCAAGCTGCTGTGCATGAAGATCAGTCTCTCTTATGTTCTTCTGCAAGAGACTCAACCAGCTTATGGGGTTTCAGCAAGAAGAAACTTGATACTTTAAAATAATCAACGTATGCTTCTCAACGTCTCTCATTTTAAGGTCTAAACAGAAACAAAGAAGCCATCAAAATAAAATTACATTCTTAGAAGACCTATTTTTATAATCAGTTATCTTCTATATGTTTTCTTGGTTCTGACAAGAGGAAATAACTACACTTGATTTGAGAAATTCTAGAAGCATATTATTTCATCTGAAATCCAAATGTTTTGATGGTTCTAATTGCCTGAAATGATATCCAAAGCTTACAAAATCAAAAAGACTGCCTCTTTGCCTCTCATTCTCTGCAGGAGCATAGGCATCTGCATAGTCCATTTCATTTTAATGATGCAACTGCCAATTCAAGCTCTAGAAGCTGTGGTGTTATAGGAAGCTGCACCCTTGCTAATTCTCATGGTTTTGCCCCAGCCGGCAGCCAAGCCCCAAGCAGGATGGGGGAGAATCAGAAGAGTGAAAGTGAGAAAACTCCTGGGTTGAGATAAAGACAGTTTAATAGGTAAAGCAAAACCCGCACGCACAAGCAAAGCAAGACAAGGAATTCATTCCCCACTTCCCACAGGCAGGCAGGTGTTCAGCCATCTCCAAGACAGCAGGGCTCCATCACGCGTAACGGTGACTTGGGAAGATGACTGTCATCACTCCAAATGCCGTTGCCCCCCCCCCGTCCTTCCTCTTCCCCAAGCCCCTTGTATGCTGAGCATGATGTGATATGGTATGGAATATCCCTTTGGTCAGTTTGGGTCAGCTGTCCCAGCTGTGTCCCCTCCCAACTTCTTGTGCACCCCCAGCCATTCTGCTGGTGTGGTGGTCTGAGAAGCAGCAAAGCCTTTGGCTCTGTGTAAGCACTGCTCAACAACAACAAAAATATCTCTCTATTACAAAAGCATCTCTATATTATCAATGCTGTTTTCAGCACAAATCCAAAACAGAGCCCCACACTAGCTACTATGAAGAAAATTAACTCTGTCTGCCGAAACCAGGACACTAATGTACCCTGTTACTCCCATGAGCCTGATAGGGCTGCTCTGCCAGTGCAGACATCTTACGTCTGGTACCAAGCTTCCTCACCAGGACCTAGTCACAAGTTTCTACAAAAAGCCAAACTGAATGGTGCAGAAATCCTGTGGTAGCCAGTGGAAGTTGGAGTGTGGAGACACCTGAGTACCCCACAACTCCAGGAAACATCCTGACCTTGAGAATCCTGTCTATGCACAACCCGTTCTTACTGACTGCCTTCAAGAACCATATTTATACATATACAAATATATGTATGTTTGTTTGTGTTTGTATATGTATACACAGAGACATAGAAATATATATATATAACTCTAAGCGTGCAACACATCAGCCCTGGGCTGACAAGAGCCTTCTCGCATGTGCTGTTCCCTGTCTGGAAGAGGATACAGACAGAACAGAAGACGAGAAGACGAGACTAACATGGAATGACTTCTCTGGCAGAAATCTCGTTACAGCAAGAGAAGGGCACAGAGTGAATCAGTTCTTCCAGATGGTCTGTAGAAAGGCAATTTATGAGGAAGAGAAAAAGAAAAATAAGGTGGCAGAGAAGCTCGGGGAGAGAGGAAAAAATAAGCAGCTTTCACCTTCTTTCTGACATCACGCAGCAGCTGAAGGATGGTGGCTGCTGTGGTGACAGGGAAGAGGAAAGCAGCAAGCAGAGAAGAGTGGGATGTCTCTGGTACAGCTGAGGGCACTTAGGACTTGAAAGGATAGCAACCAAAATCCTGACAAACGTTGAGGAGCACAACTGTGATAGGGAATGGCAGCTGGTTTACTCTATAGAATTCACTTAATGTACAAGATATTAAAAACCAAAGTGAGTCCAGGGTTGGAGTTTGAGGACAGACAGTCTAAACCTGAGGTGGAAGAAGGTAAATGCGACAGGATGGAGTTGAGCTTGGTTGGAGGAAAGGGGGGAAAGCAAAAAAAGGGACAGACAAGGATTGCAGGGAAAGCAAAATTATCCAATTCTAATGTTTGCACAATAAATTCACCTTACTCCAAAGCAGAACCACGACAAATCTTTATGCCTTTGTGAAAGAGAGAGGATCTCAATTTTTCAGTTTCATCTGGAAGGCTGCAAACAATAGCACTCAGTTCTGTACTTCATAAGAAATGTTTGTCAAGCTAATCCACAAGACTAGACTGAAGAAAGCACTCGTGATCTGGAATGGGTTGTGCTAAAGTTGTGAGTCTCCCACACTTCCCCTTTGCCATAGGATTTTACAGCTCTAAGAACATGCTAACTAGTTTTTCTAATATTTTACTGTCCTAAGTAACCAACAGTTCTATTTCTATGTAAAATTAGGAAGCAACATACATGAAGAGGACCATTTGCAGGTTGACAAGCTTTTTACCATATATGTTGACCACTGCTGAAAACTAATACCAATGCCTAAAGCTCCAGTTCAGTACTAAAAACATGATCAGTGAGATCTAAGACATCTTACGAGACCACCTATTAACACACCACAACTGCAAAAGCATAGTTTCTATGCACGAAAACAGATTAGTTAAGCATGAGAAAGCAAACACTCAAAATTCAGCCCAGGTTTTTTTGTTTGTTTGTTTGGAAGTGAAAATAATAATAGTAAAACAAAAAATGAAAAAAGCCAATCCTCCTTTAAAAAACAAACAAACAAAACTCTTTACTTAAAAGGAGCTGAAAAAGAAGAATGAAATGGCTGCTTCCTGAATCTTGTGATGTACAATGCATGATGCCCGTGCATGGGTTTCTGTACTTCTCAAGCCTAATTTTCATATTACATTTGTCTTTCAAACTATGGTATAGAATATAATACTGCAATAGCATTTGATTCAGGATGGTCAAAAAAACCCCCAACCCTCTCTACAACTGATTTTGTTTAGAAACATGAAAACGGCTGTTTTTCTTTGCAGTAGAAATGTGTGAAACTGAATCAGAGTACCAGTAGAAACCAACAGAACCCATAAACCATTAGAACCTGTAACCACCTGATGTCTCCACTATCTCTTTGTGTCATTAAACTTGCTGGTTGACAAGTATTTTTTTAAATAATATTAACCTATTACACTGTGCTTGTGAGAAGTAGACTACAGCACAGGGAGCTTTCTGTTGCTCCAGTCCTATTTGATGGCTCAAAACACAAGCATTCATGAAAGGTGTTCTAGATGTTCTAGTAAAATTTGTGTGCCGTAACTCAGTCCTCTGGAAGAGTAATCACCCACACCCTTACAGCAGATGCCATCATTGCTGTGTAGAAGGATGAAAGAACAGTAACAGTAGCTAAACACCCAAGTATTGGCTCTTGCAAGTTAAAGATCTACAGAAGATGCTCAACTGACTATTGCTGCCTTCTGGAACAGCAGTGGTCTGATTTACAGCCAGAACTCACTTACCTTTGTATCATTTTAACTCAGGGACTGGCAAGCTGTGACACAGAGCTGGACTGAGTAATTAGGAACAGGAATCTCACGCTGGCTTTGCAACATGGGGTATGCATGTTTGACTATTCCTTAAACTGCATTTAAAAGCACACCTGAGACACAATGCTTAAACACAATGCAAATGTCCTGACCTTTGCCATGTTGATTAGAACACTTTTATCCTTGGGATTATATATAATTTTATTGGAAATTACTTGGAAATTTATTTAATTCAGACATGCAATTAAAAAAAAAAATCATTATTTTCTTTTATTCTTTGTTCTTGTGCATGTGCCTACAACTACTTTTCATCAGAACTCCCTTTGTCTAATGGCCTGCCCTGACTGAAAAAACCAAAATATTGCAGAAATATGCCAATAGAAAAAAGATGTTTGGTAGAAATTCAGAAACAGGGATACATCCAGGGTCTGATTATATGCAGTTTAAACTCTGGTGTCCCTTTTACCTTTTGTTCTTCCCTTTGTCTTTGTTCTCTCCACAGCTCCAGCTATTTTTATCACTATGCTCACTGCCAAAAAGGTCTCTCCATTTAGAAACCAACATGCATCTATCTGACCCTGTTCCAGAGTCCTTCTTTTGACAAGGAACAAAAGCAAGCAGTTGGCTCAGTGTCAAGAGCAGACTTTAAAGTCATCAGCAACAGGAAGCAACAATGAGATTTGAGCCCTCTTTGGCTGGAAACTATCACCTCTTTAACACTCATGTTTGCCATGCCAGTTCAGCAACCTGAAGTCCAAACCAGCCTCAGACGCAAGCCTTGCTCTAATCACAAGAAGTATGTTTTACTACAAAGTCAGGTGGCAGGACATTTTGGAATATCTGAAGTGAGTGATTAGCAGAATGTAAACTCTAGCTTATAGGTTAAAAAAAAAAAATTAATCTCTGGGCTTCTATTCAGTTGCTGCATTTGTTTGAACCAATCCTTTCCCCTACACATAAGATTAAAAAAAAAAACCAAGGAGTAAGAATTCCCCAAGAATATGGTCCAATTATATTATCATACACTTTTTATCTCACAACAAGCAATATCCATGTATAAGTTTACAGATCTAGTTAATGACAGGAATATATTTGAACCTTAAATTAGTATTTAAAAATAAAAACTTTATATTAAAATTATTTTACTATTTATGTATGTGTGTAAATTTACAAATATCTTCTGATTTCTCTCTTACTATTCTTCTGTAGAAAGATAATTATGACCATTTTTGTTTTAAAGTGGAAAAAAAAATCTTGAGACTCACTGGAAGGCAATAAATGTAAGCTCTTCATGCACTGAAAAGCCACTTTTGAAAATGAGGTAAGCTCATCTCAGTGTCTTTGAAAATTTTATGTAAAACACCTAGACAATACAATGTGCTACCCAGTTGCACCGTATGTCTTCAAGGCAGCCTTCATTACTGTCACCTCGCCGTAGTGTGGATTTAGGGTAGGAAGGAGATACGCCTTTGCATTCTGTCTGCGAAGCTCAACAGATTTAACAGTCTGTTTGTTTAGAGAGACAGGAGCAGAGGCTAAAAGAATATATATACGTCTGTGATTGATTCCAATTCTTTTCAACTCCTTGACACTTCGTAAAGGCTGAAGTGTTTCAGGCAAAACCATCCAGATGATTATGTGTCTGTAAGAACAAACCAAGTTCACGTAAAAGCCACATACTTACATAATTAGTCTGGGTCATTTCCCAGATTGTCAAAAAACATAAATTAATAGGCTAGATATCTTAAAGCTGACTTAAATGTCATGAACTTCAAAAGAGGAATGAGGAGAAAGGAAGACAACACATCTTTTTATTTGTCATCTTTGTTTTGAGTCTTTAGGATAGACCAAAGTCAAATTTCAATTTTTTCTCTGTAACTAGGAGTAAAGAATACTTTCTCCTTGTTCCATCATACCTCTAGTGTAAGATATACTTTCTATTTAATGCCTGTTCTCAGAAACCAGAGCCTGAGGTAAACATTGAACTATCACCATTTTGTGACAAAACAGTAAGGACTGGCAATGCTCCAAAATTGTCACTAGAAAGAAGAAAGTGTTCCCTTCTCTCATGAATAGAAGGCTTACAGTTTTATTCAAAACAAACCAGACATAGGACTTTTATTTCTTCAGGTGTGCAGCTGAGCAAGTTCTGCTGCTCAGCTTCCTAGATTTGCAGGAAGACACAATTACTTGTGTGTTCATGAGGCCATGATGAAAGATCTTTGCTTTAAACAGAGTAATTCAAATTCTAGGAGTGGCGTGGCCAAACAGTGTGGCCATCCAGTCATGGCTCAACAAGTCTAGACTCCAAAGCCCAAAGTTCATGAATCTTTAGATCAGACATCCTTTAGATAGCAAGCCCACAGTGGAGAACACAACTGATCTTTAGCTCAAACCCTTCACTTATTTTCGAAAAAATGAAAAATCCTCAGTTTCCAAGTTATCTCAGAGCACATGATAACTTAAAATCTTCACCAGTTAGAAGTAAAACTTTAGAACGTTGTAAAATCAAATAAGTTCTCTCATCTACCTTTGCCAGTAGCACTGGTAGACTTGTGGCACAAACTAGAAAAAGGCCTGGTTTATTACAGGTAAGAGTTAAATAGAGGTAGCCCAAGTCTGGCTAATAGTCTCATTTTCTTCAGTTTGACCAAACTCCAGCTCATACCCATTTTTTTTATTTCAATAACAAGCCAATTCATCTTTGATTTTTGTACTGAAGCCATCTCAACTGATTTGCTTAACAGGGTACCAATGACTTCATTTTTTTTCTCTGCAATGAAAACAAGTTCAGGTAGCCAACTCTCCTTCCTTTCATGAAAACTCAACATCTGTAATGGCTTTTCCAAGCAAAGCCTGAATCTTTCTTTGGTCACTCAGAATGCGCAGTGGTAATGAGTCCTTGTCTGCCACTACAGTTTGTATTTATGTTGGCTGCTTTCCCTCGTGCTTCTCTCAATCTGGAGAAAGATTTATAAAATTCAGATTCCCAGGTGTTCCTACTGCTCACGTTATTGTAGTGAATAGTGAACACTTTGTATTAACAAAACAGGCAGATTAAAGAGGACACAGCTGGCAATAATATTGACATGATTCTGGGCAGCAGGATGGGCAACATTTTAAGGGCGTTTTATATTTCTTCTCCCACTATTTACCATTTAAAATTCAGTTGCACTTAGATGGGATTTCCATGGGAATTAAGTGTCCGATTCCAGTTGAATATCAATAGAATTTTGAGTCTCTAATTCCCGCATTCTGCTTTGAAGATCCTTGCCATAATCCATTTGGAGAGCATAACTGTCCACCTACAACACACTTCCAGTTAACCATATGCTATTCATTTATTTGTTATGCACAGTCAAGCTCACTTTGTCAAATGAGGACAAAAAGTAAATAATTATAAAGGATGTAGGAGTAGGGAAGAAAAACACTTGATGAAATTTATCCCAAGCACAACACAGTTTTGCATTCAGAATATAAGGAAATGTACATTTCTATCTGTGAAATAAGCATTTGACATTAATAGAAAGAAGCAAAAGTAGTGATGCAAAAACTTTGGTTCTGGTTTATGCAGTGTCTTCTCCCTGATATATTTCTGAAGCATTTCCATCCCCAAAGAACTACAGCAAGTTGAAAAACTGCAAATTCTCTTTGTTGCAGTCTGTTTAAAATACAGTACTACGTCTGATTCCACTTATTTCTTTTAGGCTACACCATCCTTTCAACATCATCTCAGAGAAATATCTCTTGAATCTCTATTAATTTTTTAACTGATTATTTATGTGTTATGCAGAAGATCTGCCTCATAATAGGGGAAATCACCTCTGTGAAAAGGGTCAGGAGTGGGCTATAGTTCAATTTAAGAAAAATCCTTGGAGCATTTAACTTCAGCCACAAACAGACATAATAAGCCAAATTGTATTATATGGGAAGGTTATATTTCTGACTTGGCTTTTCATGTTGGAAACTGAAATCCAGTCATGGATGTCACAAAAATAATTTTACCAGCATTGAATTAAAAATCCATTTCTTCAGTTCTGATTGCCCAGAAAGTATTACACTGATGATACTGACAGAAAAAAAGGATAAGATTTTTAATAATAATAATAATAACAACAACTACATATGATTTAGTCTTATTACTTTCTTTAATAACAAAATTTCACTCTCCTCAAAACCTACAATGGAAATCAAGTGCACAAAACACCAGATCCCTCTGTGTCTGCCCTTGGCCCTCATCTACCTGTGGAAATACGCATCTTCTCCAGTGAATCATTTACTACAGTGTTCAGCACATGTCGGGACGTGTTTTAGAGGCAGGCCTGCTCAAGGACTGTGTTTCACTTCCTGACACAATTAATTGCATTATGAGTCAGAGTTCTAATGAAGATGAGTTGCTATGTCTCAATGCAACTGTCCTGGGAGAAAGAGACAGCCACAGAGACAGGGAATTTGGACAGCCCTGCGTTGTTTATCAAGCACACAAGGTCAGGAGGTAAATGGTCAGGAACCACAGGATACTTTCGTGGGTCTGTTGCAGTGATTTTTTTGTCTCAGGTGAACCTTAGAAGTCCCTGAAGGTCAAATATCGAGGAGCTCGTTAAGAGCTAGGGAGGAAGGGAAGCGGACAGACTAGATAAAAGAAAATATCAGAGTACATTAAATGGAGTAAGTATATAAAATGCCTGCAGTTGCTTGCCTGCAATTCCGACTAATATATGCCACATTTACAACTACTGCGATGTGTTCCCACAGTTTGTAATATGGATAGGGGAGCATCACAACACCTAGTGGTACAAATTTTATTAAAATTTTGTTTAAATTATCTAAAGTCAGCTGGAAATTCTCCATGGACCAACGTGAGATTGACAGTGCCTCCAGCTTTTGTTTAAACTTGATATGCGTCAAGAATGGATTCTCTCACTGTGTAAGGTACTTCCTTTGTTCTTTTTCAAATTAGAGCCATGATGCACAAAGGGTCACAGAATTAAAACAAAAACTAGGTATATTAACAATTTAAGACTTGCTCTAATTCCAGACTTATTACAGCAAAGAGAAAATGAAGTAAGTATTAATATCCTGAGAGACTGCTACAATAAGTTTGGGAAATGCTGAAAAAGTGCAATGAATGATTACTAGAACAGAGAACAACCATTATGTTCCTATAATAACATTAGTTTTCACTCTTTAATCACCAGAGACCCCTAAATCCTGACAAATATTAACACAGTAAGATGCCAGTATGCAGATAACAAGTTTCTAAATGTCTCCTCCATCACTGGGGCTTGGCTTCAATGGACAGATCTGCTCAGATTCAACTGTTCATTCACAACGTTGCGATATTCTGAACAGATTCAAAAATTCTGCATCATTAGAATTAGATACTGATGCAAGGCCTTTCTTATTAAAGCTGAGTAAGTACTTTTTAACCAAAATTCAGTATTTGCAAAAATTTTGTATCTTAGGCGCATAAAGAGAAATTCAGTTAACATGACAATCAGTGAATTCAAAAGTAAAAATAAACACTCACATACATGGTTGTATTATCTTTTTCAGCTTTCTCAGTGACTTATTTACCCCCTCCATCATCTTTATCAATTGGCATTCTACACCTGGGCTCTGTTTATTCATTTAACGAAAAATATTTTCAACACTACATTACCACATTTTCATGACAGATTTAGTCTCAATTTGTTCGCTTGTCTGTCTATGCTGTTCTCTCAGTACTCAGACAAAAATTTAATTCTGATCAAGACTGATCAAAACAATTTCATATACAAGTTACACTAACATACCTGGCTAGTACACGTACAGTACATCTCATTTCAAAGTTCCCTCTTACCTTTCTCTGAGGTGTACGCCACCAGTAATTCTCCTGCTATCAGTCAATGCCAGCTTTCTTTGCTTTTCTTTGTCTGGCTAGCACAGTTTACCACAATACATTACATTTTTCGCTTTAGTACCACATTGAGGCCAAGTAAACAACTCACAGGAGCCTTTCCAGATGAACCCTGAAGATGTGTTCCTCAGATAGGACTTATGAACAGCTTAAGCGCACCCTGTTCTTACAATATAAGGAAGAATGTTGCTAAGCTACTAACACGCCAGGATCATGGATGCAGGCATAACAACAAGACATAACGTGCTGACAAAGCTGGCCTCTCTAAGACAGCAAAGATGCAGCTTTTAAGTCTAATATAATTTTTACCTTTTGTAAAATACTTAATGAATGGATGCTAAATAACAGCATCTTCTTTTCAAAACCAATGATGTAATGCAATTGGGGAGAAAAAAGAATGCACAAGTAGTATTTTGACTTATTTTCAAAGGTTTGGGGGAAGAGAAGAAAGTGCCCAGAACATACATGCCTATAAAGATGCTGAAAGAGAGGCAGGGAAGGAGTACATAGTCATCACAAAGAGTAAATCACCTGTTAGGGATGGGCTAAGGTCACATAAAGGTTATTTTCCGCAGAGTTTCTTTATGTTTCTGTTTTAAGGGTTCACAGGCATTTTAGCACAGAAGCTTCTGACAATCATACTGCATTCAAAAAATTCTAAAAGTGAACGTACTCTCCTTTTCATGAGGAGAAACCTCAAAGTATAGCAATGTGGGCTGTTTTACAGTTCACCAAACCATTCGCATAGCTCTGATTTGTGACTTCATAAATATGTACTTAATGTCTACCTATCCTATGACTTTATAAAACAACTATCCTAGTGGTGTATGAGCAAAGTTTTGCATTTCAAATGAAATTGTTGTCCCATGAGAGCCAGATTAAACACCCAGTTAAGCACTGATTTAAATGTAAAATTAGATTGGATTACCATCACAGCATTCAACTTGATCTGAACTCCGGAATGTTTCTGGGCTCATTTATCCTTGCAGAAAATCACAGTGTTTTGCACTGAGATTAACACTCTGACATGGCAAACAAGCATGCCATGTAACGTCTGAGGAAATAAACTTTAAAGTGAAAGAAACCGAAAGGCATAATTACCCAAGGCAAACTGTTTTGTTCATTCAGTGATTACAGTGCCTTTTAAAGGCTTACAGTCGACCATGGTATAGAACAATTTAAGCCTCAGTTGCTTTCTTCTGTGAAACTGAGGCACTTGACTTTTTCCTCCTTTTGACTGGCTTTGCTTTTAATACAATGGTAGTTCAAACACGATGTATATCCACTGAACTAGTCAGCACGTAGGAGAGAAAACTCACATCATTATGCATTTACCTTTGCATTAGGTTGCAATGCACAAATAAGCAAATAGTTTAACGATTTCAAATGTGTATAATTTATTTCAGGTTCAAGTATCAGTTTGCTTGTTTTGCTGCTGCTAATCACCTCTTAAATAAACAATTGCTTTATCTATGTACTGTGCCTCATTTGACTTTCAAATTATGTGTGTGTTTCATTCCTAACAGCTTATTATGATCTATAATTAACAATTTTGCTGAAAGCAGAGCCTTGCACTGAAAAAAGCCCACATTCTATCTGGGAAATACTCAGAACACCAGGCCTCTGTTTTAATAACAAAACCGACAACTTGAAGTTGTGCATGTGTTCTGGTACTACTGTCTTTTTCACTCAACTTCAATACATTCATGGATATCCAATGTATTAAATGCAATATTTTTGAAGCAAAAATATTAGCACTTGGAAAATAGATTTACACAGTAACACTGAAGAGTCCTACAAGTATGCAGTGATTCCACAGCACATCTTAGCAGAATCTATGCAAACATCAGAAGTGAAAAATGACTAAATGACCATGGACTGAAGACAGAAATGGACATAATAGGATTTAAAACTGAACAAAAAGGTCCCACAGATTCTTAGCAGACTTCAGCAGATTGAAAGGTCTTTCTATGCTGCATTGCCCTAGGGCTGCGTTTCGTGCATTAGGGTAAGGTAACCCTGGGCACCCAATTTGTGGGATCGGTTTGTAGAATACAGAAGTTCTTAATATTTTTCTGAATAGGAACAGAATTTCTCGGTTTGATCTGTATTCAGTCTTACTCAGTTTTAAAGTCTGAAAGGGGGCAAGGGGGAGGGGAAGTCAAGGCAGGGATAAATTTATTTCTAACATCATTTGCATGCCCTGAGTGTCAATAATATCCTTCACAGCACTGTCATGCAAAAGATCATGGTCGATCTGGGCTGGGCTGAGTGAGTCCTTTTAGCTCCTAGTAGAATAAAAATAGAGCAGCAAGAGTATGGATGTAGCAGCAGAGCTGAAATTACAAGATACTTTCCAAGTTATGCAATTAATTATTCCCTTCATTGTCTGCATTAGAAGGAACTGGTTGTGAAAAATCATATCTTGACTTGGACTAATAAGAAGGATAAGCTGATATCCGAAGTGACCTGGGGCATTCCAGGAGAATGAATTAATTCATTAAATGTTGGAACTTCACTTTTTAATACACATTTGATTAAAGATAGAAACAAAAAAAAAGAATATATTCAACCATAAAAAAGATGTTTGGAAGAACTTGCAAAACAATCCATAAATCTTAGAGAAAAAATTCCAAGTTCTTCTGCATAAATCCCTTCCATCTTTGTCTTTTTTGTTGTTTGTTTGTTTGGGTTTTTCTGTTCCTTATGTGCACACATCCCAAGTATATATTATACATTCTTCAGGGTAAAAATATTGTTACTTAAATTACATTCATATGATTCCTTGATAAAAAAAAAAAAAAAATCAATTTGCCAGATCAATTTTTCTTAAACAAGTTCATCATACTCTGGAGCAATGAACCAATCAATAGAGAATGTTTTTCAGATGCTTTGCAGCCATCCCACTTTAGTAATTGCGAGAACTTCATATCGACAGGTGATAGGATGCTTTGAAGGATGAATTGATCTGTTAGCCTGTAGTGCTACAAGGCAACACCGCAACAATAAAGATATATCCCCAGAGGGCCAGGGTTTGGAAATCAAACAGGAGGTAAGCTGTTACATTATGCATTTGACCCTGGAGGTAATTCAAGACTGCAAGTTTTCTGGTTGCATTCGAAGCCACAAAAAGGAAACAGGAAAGGAACCACTACGACATAATTTTGAAATTATTTTTTATTGAAGAAAAGGATGTTGCATGGCACCATCTAACTGTATATGTTGGATGCTTGGATCCAAACATAAATAAACGCGAAACAAATTCAAAAGGTTGCTAAATGGTGTTCTGCATCAGTAGCATTCTTGGTTTTGGTCACAAGTTCCTGACTGAAGCAGGTATGGCACAAGAAATTACACATAAGGTGGACAGAGTGAATAAAAGGATTTCTATCTAACAGTATAGACGGGAAAAATTGTTTGCCTTGTAATGATTCTTGAACAGCTGCACTCCATATTTCCACAACCTACCAACTCAGCAGGATATCATAATATATAAAAATCAGCTACTGAAATCAAGGCTTGATTCATTATGAAGAGGACTCTCAGCTGTGTGCTCAGGTCACATTGTTGGATGCCTTTCGCAGAAACGTGCCAAAGTGCAGAATCCATCCGCACTGCCAAAAGGGAAAAATTAAGACCTGCATTCATGTCTGCTAATGGCCAAAGATTTGGACTTTATCTGAGCTCAGTTAAACCACTGAGTTGGCTACAAGAGTGAAAAAGCATTTGCTCTGCATTTCTGAAAGTCTCAAATTTGGGAAGAGGCAATTAGACAAGGCTATCTAGCAATGGTGTCACTCCAGGGAAGTTAACGACAGCACTGACATCCACAGGAGCAGGACCAAGTGCTGCTCTCCAGCACTCAAGTACATACTCTAGCAAGTCAGCTGGAGTTTTCACACCTTGGGGACAGCCACAAGCACAGTGAATGCTGCACAGCACTAGTGGTGTCACACGCATAGACTTCAGACACTGCCAGTGAGCACCGCCTGCCTTATCTAAATGTAACCAGATAGCGCGAATGCCTTCTTTTCCCATTCAGTTCTCTGGTTCAGACCCTGCTCAGCATTATGTATCTGTAATGAGTTGGTACAGCCTGTGCAGTGAAATATGTGGACAGTCAGTGATGGCACCAGTAATTTATTTTGAGGCAAACTGGGACTTCCTACTTCCAGAGGAGGTAAAAATGAAAAGCCCAGTAATATGGAAAACCCTCGGTGATATCAGTATGTAAGTTCAGAATAGTATTAGCTAGGTGGCAATACAGTCACTAAATACATATTTAAATGAAAACCTTTACTCATCTTGCATAATATTTCCTGTGACATAATCCAAGCAGCATCTCAGTCTGACACAGCCAGGATAAGGAACATGTTTCAAACGACTTTATCTTCATTTTAGATCCTCTGAAAATTATGTAATTCCAAAGCACCTGGGAATGCTGGTCCTATCATGTCCTACCCTACCATTTAGACCATGTACACCAGTCTACAACTGAAATCTGCAGATGAGCTGGTTTTAAAGTAACTCTTCTATCATAAAGTAGATTTTTTAAAAAAATCACCACCAAAATCTCCATTCTCAGTTTCTTTGATCTCATGTGATACAATAATAAGGATCACAAAGTCTCTTTTTATCACATACTGCTTGAAAAAGATGTAAATAGTTATATGTCAGTTTTTAAATTTGATTTTTATATATACTTCTTTAAATTTACCAGATGACTTCACCTTCCCATGTCTGTGCTTAGCTGGGAAGGTGCACAAAGGCTAAATACTATCAGGAATTTGTCTTTCAAATACTGTTTTCAAAGTTGTAGGAGCTAATTTAGTACAGCTGGGTTTATCACAGTCAAGCCCAACTGCAAACAATAACTACCACATGCTAAAGCAGTTAATGATATGGACAGAAGCTGTCTGTATCCAGCTCTGAAGGAGTTAAAACTGGATCTTCTATAGATTTCCTATTAAAATGTTCAATTTTTAGTAGCACTTTGTTTGAACATTCATACTACTGTAGAGTAGGTATGATTGAAAGGAAGATAGAAATTGGCTATTAATAATGTACCTCATTGTTAGAAGTGAAAAGAAAAAATTAGCATTTTTGCTTTTGAAATGAGCAATTGTGCAGTTGGTACGTCAGTGTGGATCATAATGCAAGGAGGAAGTAACAACAGCAGTTGTAGGGGCTAGATGACTTATTTTCTGTTCCTACCTCTTAACTATTAAACCTTTCTTGCCATCTAACTTTAGTAGGGCCATTTTCCATTGCTGCTTACCAATTCAGACACATATTGCAAAAGAGTTTTCCATACCATGTGGGGGACATCTTTA
>NC_072891.1:43890000-44042500 GCF_028858705.1 Grus americana
TGTTTCATCTCCAAGACAAAACACCTTGCTAGGAGGCAAAAGGAAGGAAACATGCAAATAACTGATTACACTGCCTACAAAACCCAGCCTCTGTGCACCTGATTTTAGAAGGTAACCTACAGCTTTGACTTCTGTTTGATACAATCAGTCGAATAAGCAGTGCACTGTTCCCTTGGACTATTCTGACTTCTAAGGATTATTCGACCTGCAGAAATGGATTATATCTTCATCCAGTGGATACTGTTGAAACAGATACAGGCAGGAGACTACAAAAGGAGACATTTATAGACTAGCATGAATGTGACTGCAGTTGGCATACAGAGATGTGTTTACTCAGACAGCGAATCCTGTACCCTGTGAGATGGAAAAACAAATATATTCTTTACACACAGATGCTAAATGCACTTTTGAACACTGGACCCACAAACAACTATTTGAGTTTTTAATCACTGATGTTTCATCATCAAAGGTGGGGAAAAATTATAATTGTATCCTTTATTCTACTTGAGAATATGGTTTGAAAGTTTAATAATTCTCAATCATTTATCTTTCAATGTACTGGGGTGAAAGTAAGTACTCTAAGCGTTTTGAAATCCCTGCACTGAATTAAATGAAAGCACAGTTTTTGCCATTGCATAAGCACTTTTTCCTTCTCCTAAAACTTTCCTCATGGGGCATACTTTTAAAAAAATAAAAAATGGAGGAGAAGCAATACAAGCTCATTAATATACCTGTAACACAAAACCTTGATCAGCCTCTCCTGAATTAGAGAAAGGCCCCAAATCTGTCATTCTGCAATTTACTTACAGGGTCATGATATCCTGACCTTGCTTATACGTATATTATATAGTGAAGAGATGAGTACAGTGCTTGCAAAGTGTAAGTGAAGAATGCCTGGGGCTGACATTTTTCAATCTCTAAAGTGGGTTAAAAAAAATTCCAAAAAAAGATATTTTAAAATTAATTTTTCAGGAATAGGGCATTGTAGAATAATGATTAAATTGTTAAATGTAATATATGAAAATTGAGGATGAGATGCTTTTCAAGGACTATGCCAACTTGGGTGCTTTTCTTCTTTTCCTTAGTATACAAAGTTATATTGTGATACAGAATAAGAGATAAATATGTTAAAATTAGAACCAATAACTTACAGCCATTTCAACCACTGACAAGAATATTTCTTCAGTTCTTGATAACAAGTGGAAAGGTCACATAGAACTTTTATCTTGGCATGTAGGGTAGAGTGTGAGGATTTTCTCAGTTTGAGAATCTGGAAAGTGCTGATGTTCACACCCTGCAGGCTCACCCCATGAGCAAAGCACAAAAAGCTTTGCCCTAGGTTCCTCCCTGAAACATTCCAATCTGAACTCAGTCACCAACTGCATAAGCATTACCCCATAAATGATATTTGGATTTCACATTATTTGGTTTCATTTTTCTGTACTTACAGTTCTTTGCATAATGGGTAACATTCACAGCCCAGTTATTTTCAGTAAAACTTACCTAAATTTAATTTGCCACAAGCAATGACACACAGCCATAGTTTGAATAGAAACTCTACAAATACCACATTTGAAGCTTGCATATAGGATGATTTTTTTTCCTTTTCTTCCCTTAAGATGTAGTGCATTGTCCTTCAGGATCAGGACTCCTATCTGTAACAATATATAACTGTGGACACAGATTTACTTTGTAAAAAGAAATAAATTTATCACCTCACTGAGCCCTGGAAAAGTATGTGGGGTTTTATTTTAAAAAAGAAAAAAAAAGAAAAAAAAAAGAAAAAAAGAAAAAAGAAAAAAAAAGAAAAAAAGGAAAAAAAAAGAAAGAAACAGAGCAGGGTTGAGCTGCAAAGATCAGAAAGATGATGACGGGCAGTGAACATGATTCTAAGGATGATCAACATTTGAATATTAAACTACTGCTAGAAGTGGAAAATTAGTTTTCTGGAGATGTGCACCACGGTAGCAAAAGGAAGAATATCTAGGGTTTAGCATTTGACCCCTAGCTGCATGAATGCTTAGTACCTCTGACAGACAGACTACTAATTTTAATGTAATCACCCTTAGGAGTTATTATGAGAGACTATAACCAAGAATCCTTGCAAATTTTGCAAAAGGGAAAGGGGAACACAGAAGACACTCCTCCCATGCCAATAGAGAGTTAGGATTTCTTCATCTGTGATGTTTTAACAAGGGTTGGGAGCGATGGCAGCTGAGACCAGGAAATCTCAGGGATTTGAATCTGCATGTGACTCAGATAGCATCGTCAATATTTATCTGTAAATAGAATTTCCCAGAGTAAATATTTGGTTGGGTTAGCTAATACTTAATCACAAGTAGGTATTATTTTTATTTAAAGGCCTCTTAATATTTCTCCTATATTGATGTCCATTAGTCGGGTAACTGTACAAACCTAGTAAGAGACTGCCCATTCCCAAAGTAATAGCTGAAAACCACAGCTTGTGGTGTCAGATTGACAAGTGCAGAGAGTATGTACACCAGTATAGGGAGGACATAGGAAAGCTATCCACACCCTGTAACAGCAATTCCCCCATCATGTCACCCAGAGCACACCCTCAGCCTGTTGACCTGTGCTAATGTGGTATCTTCAAGCTGCTTAGCAAATCTCATGCCCATACATCCAGTATAATTTCCTCAGTCCTTTCTGACTGCTCCATTGACTCTGTCCTCTCCCTCCTCAGGGCTCCACAATCTTGGCTCCCCAAGATTTCATACCACTATTCCATCATCAGGAAGAATTTAGTTTGACAAACGGTGAATTGAGCTGAAGGTGTACAAAGATGCTTGCGATTCCTTGTCCATCATTTTCCTCACTATACTCCCAGAAAGATAATTCATCATTTCTGGCTTAGTAGGATCTGATATATATTCCTTCAGATACAAATAACTGGGCCAGTTTCTCGAATGAGAAAAAAAATGTTGAACAAGACTTCAAGAAGAACAGAGATAAGCCTCCTTTGAGCTCTTTTCAAATCCCACTGAGTTGCATGAACAACGCACATGAAAAACATTTTCTGACTGTAATTCTCACAGCTATTTTTTTCAATCATCAGTAGTTGAAAACAAAGTTAAAATCAACCTTTGTGTGGTCTAGTGGAATAGAAATATATAAAATTGTTGATAATGATAGTCAATAGAAGATACTTCCCAGCTGCTAGGAAGATGTTCCATCTTAAAAATGTTAGGTGCTATTTATTTTTTGATTCTGTGGAGAAAAAAAAAAAAAAGAATACAAAAGTAGTTGCTCTGAATGCATTCCATGAATTAACTAACAAACAAGAAAAGGCTAACTATAATAATCATCTCTTCTTCATTCAGTGAAATGAGTTTGACATGATTTCTGTGTTGTTTGTAGATAACTGCCAGTAACAAGAATTGTTTGAAAGTACATTTGTGCTCATGAAAAGAGCAATCCCACACAAAGCAGGCACCAAAAACAAAATACAGATGACAGTGCAGTGAAGTGAGCCACCAGCAATTAATGTCCAGAACACAAAACAAAAAAACAGTTTAAAATCAGTAAGCTGCCCAGCTTAATGAATAAATCCCCTCCAAGAAGAGTTATCATAGAGAAAAGTGAATGACTAAAAAGCAGTGAGGCATTCAGCATTATTCTGATTTTAATAGTAAATGTCACAAATTTATGAACAGTCTTATGTGATTGTTTCCCAAAACCGCAGGAATATATTCCTGAAATAGCAGTCCTATGTGCCATATTCAAATTATAAATAATTTTAATTCAAAATATGTAAATAGTTCTGTCTGTAAGAGCAGAAACTAGAACTCAAGTCTTTCAGTCCATTCCCCAGCTACAGATAGACAGTCACATTCATTACACTTGGTCCAAGAGAGAAAGGCAGAGAGAGGAAAGAGAGAGGTGGTCATTAATGTATTGTGTGTGAAGTTCAATTCCATAGGTTTGCTTCAGATGAGTTAAAAACATGTCCGCTTGACCAGGCTGCACAGGAGACTATGCCTGGCAAGAAAGGTGGTGGAAACTGGAAAAGTTATACTTCTGAATACTGGCAAAACTCAGACACTGATCATCTCCACACTAACAAGACAGAAACATTTTTGGGCAGACCTCTAGGGACTAAAAACTTTTACTGCCAGAAAGAAAATGTGATGAAAACCTTGTGCATGGAGTTGTGGATCATACTTTTGGATCTGATGCCTAGTTCTACTTATGTCCTTTCACAGGGACTAAACAGCCTTCTGGGAAAATAAAGCATCAAATATACAGAGGACTTGAATCCAGGTGTGCCAAACAAATGTCAATCACTGGCTCAACTTCCCTGCCATAAGGCTGACCTTACAGTGACAAAGATAGACTTTTATTTTAGCCCTACATTAAGCGGTGGCATGGAAATGGGAGCACCTTCTGGAATGCTGAGTTTAATGCACCCATTAAAGGAAGGGGCATGTTCAAGCTGATGTCAAAAGCTCACATTTGAATCCCAGTTTTGTCACTATTTTTCTTGTCTTTGAAAAAAAACCCCATGCAATGCTTTAGCCTTCGTTTTCCCATCTTCAGAATGAAGTTAGAAACCCCTTAAAGGAACCTAAGAGGTATCATTATCTGTAAAACAGATGAAGCTCAAAAGTATTGTTAAAGGTGCGTTGATGATTTTTCAAATATTTCCTAAAAATACATATACAGAAATGCTTGTATTAAGTATTGCAGTAAGTTGCAACGTTTACAGAGGCATAAGCTCATTATGAAGATATCATTTGCTTTTTGAACAGCAAGATTATATGTTTCTTAACATCCTTCTCTATTCAATAATTTCCATAGAGATATGCCAGAAAATACCCCATGGGAATTTTGCTCTCAAGCTAAGAGAGTATTATTTAGTCCTTGAACATTCAAGGGTCATTGTAACAGAAGTGAAAAGATGTTTTTCTTAAAACAGCTTTAAAAGAGACAGTACGGCTCTAATGGAGAAAAAAAAAAAGCTAATATTACATCTTCTTTTACTTCTGGAAGATGTATATTGTGAATAAAACAAAGAAACAATTAATTAGATTTTAATTGCTGGTGACTTGGAGAATGTACTCATCTTTCACCTTCACTGAAATTGTGCTGCCAAACAAGTCGTATGAATCTCCTTTCATCTTCTTTACTCACTTGTACAGTGCTTGAGATCGTGCACTGACATACTTGAGAATCAGTTATCACAAATATAACACATTACTGAGAACCAACTGTGCTTGTGACTCTGCCAGAATGTTTCTGTTCTTGAAGTGCTCAAATGTCAGGTTAGGGTAATGAAATACTCAACGCTCAAGGTAACTTTAGTCCAACAGAGAAAGCAGAAATTTTATTTTTTTTTCTTTAACCCAGAAAGAAAGATTTTACTGGCAAATAAAATATTCATTTTCAAATCAAATTTTGGGATGGAAAGGATGAGATGCATCCAGATTTCCCTTCTTCCAAGGTCTTAAAGAAAGTTTCCAGATAATCATATGCATATGCACTTTTTTAAAATGATTCTTACACATCAACAGATTTTGTCTGTCTGAAGCCTTTTACGATGATGACTGTATGCAGAATTGAATACTCTTCTCCAATAAAAATATAATATTCACAATAACGTCACCAGCTGTTCAGTTTTCTAGAGTATAATCAATGCTCCCATCTACCTGAAGGGGATATCTACATATATCTGTGAAGACCACATCAAAAACAACAGCAGCAACATCATCTCAAGTAGGATTGCTTCTCCTTATTCACATGAATATCATACAATTAAAACAAAATCTATACAGACCCAAGATACTTAAATTTACCTTGACATCCAATCACTGGCTTATGCCCTAACTCTACAACTTGTGCATGTAGAGCCACTGCCCAAGAATGAGACTTCGATTTTGTGGAGATTTATGAGTTGGTAGCACAGTTAATTTCACTGTAAAAATAACTACATTGGATAATACATATATGAAATAGCTATGTTTTGGATAATAATTACATTGCACAAAAAAAGGGGAGAAAAAGCATCCTTGCTCTTACAATTTCAAAGTACAGCTGCTGTGGCCTAATCAGCTGAACTCTGTACACTGCCTGTCCCACCAAGACACTAACAGAAAAAGATGAGGAACTAGTTGACTGCTACTCTCATTCTCTCAATTAGGAAGCTTAGATTTCAATTTCAAATTTTCAACTGGCAGAAAGCCTGGAAGATCAGTTGAGTGAAAACCTGAAATGGTGAGGTCCAGAATACCATCCCAGAATTATTCACAGTCTTCCATCACCCCTTTTGCAAGCACAGGTACAGTGTGCAGCAGCATGGGAGACGTTTTAAGTCCTAAAGCCTCAGCCCGACAGCTTTGCCACGGCATAACAGCCAAGTGTGAAATCATCACTTACTTCCACTTCCTTGGTTATTACTACAAATTAATAAGGACAGAGCAGAAGGTAGGCTGAGAGGAGAAATAGCAGTGCTTTTCAGTGGGAGGGATGACCAAGCAAGCCCCAGGGCAGCTGCGAAGCTCAGGCTGATGTGTCAGTGGGTGATGGCAGCAGACTCAGGACAAAGGCGACCTGAAACTGAGGTCTGCAGCTACGATGTGCTTTAAAAGTCAGGAAGTTTGGCTGGCCTCTGACCCAAGAAGAAAATTATCTTACCATGACCAGTTGATTTGCCTCTAAAATGGAAATGTTCTCAGCAGGTGTGTAGTTGGAAAGCCTCTTCAAAGTGGAGTAGTTTAGACCCCCAGAGTTTGCCATGGTGTGAACCAAAGCCCACCACTGTCATCCTGCCCTCAGCAGGATTCCCACCTCTTGTCCCATGCTCACCATGTAAACAATGCTGTATTCTCGGACAACCTGCTCCTTGTCAAAGCTGTCATGTTTTCCAGGTTCTCGGTTGCTCTCTGCCCTTTCTTTTATTTAAAGCAATTCTATTTGCTCTTCAGTATCTAGAGGTAAAAGCTTAATCCTGAAGGAAACATATGGTACATATTTCCAATGACTGCAGTATGCACTGATTTGTGAAATAGTCAGGAGTAGTTTTATAAATGTCTTTCAGAAACACAAGGTTTTTCAGCCAATCAGGACTTTTTCATATTTAAACATTGATTTAAAAACCTTGCCAAGTAAATCAGGAAGTCAAGAGAGAAATTCTACAGCACACGAAAAAGCAGCTGTTTTATCCCACTCAAGTCCTGGTAATTTAACCAATTGGGTTTTTAAACAACAGCAGCAACATCAAGGAAGGCAAACAGCAACTTTGTTTCATTACACTACAGAGCCAAATTAGCATTTGTGAAAGGTCCCCAGCAGAAGACATGTGTGCACTAAGTTGGTATTTTTCCATGTGAAAGGCATGAGAGGACATATAAATTTAATCACACATTACATTTCAAGACCATTTTAGTATGTGAGGGTACAAAATATTCTTAGCAGCTGCTTTAAGATTCCTAAAGGATTCCCAAGCAAAAAATTTCCAACACTAGCCAAAAAAACAGTACATTAAAAATATCACTGAAAAGCTTTGAACTTTGGCCTCTTGGACAAAAACTGCTTTAATACAATGCCAGTCTGGGAAATTTGAACATAATATAAGTGGATTTAAAACAAAACAGATTTTCTTTTTCTTTTATTCAAAAGGTAAAGAATTTAATTCTTCATAACAATTAACAGCATTTTCTGCTGTTGTCTTTACAGTAACAGCTGAATATCATACGATCTTTTTTGCAACTATCAATTTTCAAACACAGAACACTCAATTCAGCCACATTTACTTTTCAGTCAGCTGCCTTAACATTTTGTTATTTCCACAAATACTTGCAGTCAGGGCATCCGTTTTCTGAACATGAGCAAGGACACTTATGCACTAAGAAAGCACTACCTCCTACAATGCTTTTTACTATTCTTCTACTTAAAAGTTTTACTGGTAAAGAAGCAGAAACAGTAATGTGAGTCACAGGTCACCAAATACAAGCCATAGAGAGAGAAGAGTAAAATAATCCCGGGCTTCAAAACTAGTACTAGTTATATGAGCTCAGTGACATTTTCCTAAGTCAGGTCTGATAAGCAATTCAGTAATACGCACCTCCGCAAGTTTTGTACCATTTTCCACCAAAGGAACCTCATCTAAAGGTCCAGAGGCAGGACACTCATCCTTCATGCCTCAGAAGCTCATTTGTCTTGAGGTTCCTCCTTTTTTATTTCTCTATGTGGCCATACCTAGGCTATTGGTAATTACCTACCAAAATTATGACATTTTCTTTAAAGTCCTTTTACAAAAAATGTACTTCTCTCATGATGCTAATACAGGGGTAGCAATAGCAAGAACTTGTGTCCAAGTGCCTTGAAATGTAGAGGAAATCCTGTAGAAGCCTTTAAAATCTTTCACAGTCCTCTCTGCTGATGAAGAGGGAGACAGAAGAAAGCAAGCATATGGATTTACAAATATTACGGCCATGGCAATTCCTGAAACTGTTACTCCCACCTGGGCCAACCAAATCTCAATGATAGCCACCAGCACGATTGTATTTGTACAGGCACATGCATGCAAAAACCTAACTGTTGCCTAGAAAAAAGATTAAAATACTCCGCACATTTTTTTTTGTGGCCCATTTATACTTGTGGAAAGGTGTACCTGTGGGTATACTTACGAAAGACTTGCAGCAGGTGGGTTGACAGCTCCTTCAGCAGCCAGGCTGTGGGAAAGAACAGCAGTGCTTGAACCTCTGCCCATAAAGCAAACTCAGCCCACGCAGATGACACGCGCCGTAACCAGCACACATCTTCGCAAAAGGGAAGCGGGGTTTGTTTTTATCCCCATCTCTCCTGTGTGCTTAGGAGATAAGCAGGGGGGTAGTTAGCAGGCATGAGTCCCGGCAGGCTCCAGGTCTGCAGGTGGTGCCCATGCCCGGCCCGGTGAGACCACCAGCACACCTAACGAGCCGTACACGTGTTATTTATCCCTCCGTTTGTACTTCCGCATCCACCATCGAAAATACCTGTCCCTGAGGCCATGCTGAACCAGGCACTGACCAAAGCGTTGCCTCTGCACCGAACCCCCCTGACCCTGAGCGTGTGAGGGGGCTGCGAGACCCATCCCGCACACAGTGCTCCTCACCGCACCAGCATCCGGCAAGCCAGGACCAGCGCTGGCCCAAGGAGGCCCGGGAAGCCGGAGGCAGCCGTCCTCCGAGCCTGGGTGTGTACCGCACGGTGAGGCTGCAGACCAGTCGATAGACAATTGGCAGGCCTCAAAGCCCTGGCTTTCCTTCCCTGCTCCCAACTGCTGCCACAGATGTCCAGACTTTATTACGGAGATGAGCTTGGACGCCTGCAGGAACAGCTGGAAGTGGGGAGCAGGAGCCAGACTAATTGGCTGCCGTACAGGCCATGGCTGTGTTGAAAGAGGAAGCAAGAGGAAAGAAAAGGGAGCTGTCTTCAGAGGCTGCAGCCACCAGTGAAACAGTTAAAATAATTAAACGCTCTCCTAGTCTTGCTTCCCCACTTAAAAAACTGCGTTAGATGCCACAAGACTATCACAAGACTGTGTCTGGGGTTTCTGCGCGGCCAGAGCTGGGGAGGCCCCAGTGCACACTGCACAATGTGGTCTGTTCTTGTGGAAGAATGAGACACCCTGTGTTAGCAGTTGCATCAGACATCAGCACTCCCGGTGGGAGAAACGCCCTGCCCAAGTTTCAGTTACAGCCAGAAGACAATCCACGAGATTGCTTAGGAACATGCATTGTGTCTTTCAGCATATTCCAAACATGTAACTACAGGGGGGTTTAGCAGATCTTTGAGAAAAACTACAAAAATAACTTATATTTACCAGTGCTGTAGTTAAAGAGTGCTCAGGTATTTCTGATATGGGCAAAAACCAGAAACATTGCTTCAAGTTTTTCTTAACTCCCCTAAAAGTACATCCAAATGCAGTGCTTGGAGTTACAAAATTTTATGAAGAGGCACAAGCAGCTGACTACTGAATGTGAACAGCCTATGATTACTAACTTCAACTATAAAATCTCCACTTAACTGTAACAAGAACAAGACCTCTGATTTCCCACACAGTACACGGACCCATTGTGCCACTACCTAATAAAATCTTTCATGCAGAGCACCCTTAACTAAATCAACTAAAAATTAAGTAGCAGAAACAGTTGTAAAGATATAAGTTGCATTCAGACTGCTTGCAGGACCTGTGAGCACTTTCTGGCACCTAGGTCAGAGGTGGCCCCAGGGAAGAATAACAAGATGCAGCACAAGTATGTGGCACACAGCACTGAACCCCCCGGGGAGGGCGGGGGGAGAACCCAGGAACGGAAGCAGCTGTGTTATATACACCCTGTGGAGGTGTCTGGTTTGACTGAACAGCAACAAAGATAGCCAACCAAGAAATGATTTCTGCAAGGACATTCAGCAGATTGGGGGGGGAGGGGTGGGGGGGGGGGGTGGCAGAGGGCAGGGGGAGGGAGGACAGGGGGAGGGGGGGAAGGAAAAAAAAGAGTAATACAAAGTGTCAAGGTTTTTAAATATGAATCACAGGACCATGCTACTGCTCTACCGTTCTCTCACCTTCACCATATATCTCTTTTGATTGGGCTATTAAATATAACTATTTTTCTTCTCCAAAGTAAACAACTCCCATCTGCGATTATTTAACACTGTCATTAAATTTTGATAATTTCATCAATATTGGACTTGTGTGAGTTTTCACACTGATTGGAATTCCCCTCCTCCTTCAAAAATCCCTGAATCTCTTATGTGCCGCTTTTATTTTAAGTACAGATTTAATGTCCTGGCAACACACTAATGTATCTCCTTTGCCATAACTAAAATATATCATATAGTCTAGAAACATACTGTATCGACTATGCTAGAAGTGTAACACATTTTCATAATAGGAAAAAGAACAATAATTTATAAACCAACTCTTCTGTATCACGGCTCACAATTTTCCTAGTCTTTTAAGCAGACATCTTCAAAACAATTTCTAATGATCCAAACAGAAGAATTATGGTCCCATTTTTTGGTTAGTCCTGACATAACTTTTGTAGCTATGAAAGTTTAAATTCCATGTCTAATGTCTGTAAAACATTTTGCAGCCTCTGACAGGTAACTCTTAGAATTGCCTCCAACTGAACACTATAATTTTCAAGTAACATAAAAAGCAATGTCCAATATTTCTTTGCCTTTGCTCTTAAAATAGTGACCGATCATTACTCAGAATGCAAATTACCAGATGTATCGTATCAGGATTGTCAGAAGACTGAATTCTTTTGACAAGAGAACTAACGAAGCAGCACTTGGTTCTAGACCAGCATGGCTTGAGTATGGGGCTCTCACCAGAGTCCTGTACCAAGTTCTTCACTGACCTGGTATAAGACATTTCACTATTATAAAAAGCAAAAAGAAACAGTTATAGACTACTAGTTAAAAGCAAGGAAAAAAATAGCAAATTACTAGCGTTTTCCAAGATGGGAAATAAATCAAGCACAGCTCATCAATTAGCTGTTCAACTTCCCATTTGTTTGACTGGTTCATTCTGATTTTTCTCTGAAGAACTGGGACAACATGGAAGAGGAGTCCATTTGGAAAGAGTTTGTCTGGGAGAGTTAGTCTTACTACCATGGGAAGTAGAAAAATGAAGTAAGCAGGATAAGGTCAACACATTAACATTTACATGAATTCAGATCCCATATAACTTTAATCCTCTTCGGTGACAGGCAAACCATCAGAGGGGTGGAAATTAGACTTCAACATTAATTCAAAATGCCTAGCTTAACCTTTAGAAAATAATTCAATTTTCTCTTTCTTTCCTCTTCCTGTTCCCCTGTTTCCATACACCATGAAGGCACTTTTCTGTTTCTTCAAAATTATCTATATATTTTTCAAGCTTTCATTTAAAATTTGGAGAAACCACCCATGCACACTTTATGAGACCTAAAGTACACATGTGAGACTTAAACTCTTCAAACTCTCCATGCCTCTTTCCTGTAGACTTAACTGAACTAACAAAGAAGAATGAGTCAGGATTAGCTTCTATTCACCCAAAACACCCGTGAACAAATGTTAGCTGCCACTGCCTGGGAGTTCCAGGTGAACTTTGAAGTAACAAACAGACAAATGGGATTAAAGTGACAAAGAAGGGCACTCACCAATTGTTTTTGAAAGAGGAGTTAAGAATTAATGTTCCAATGGAGGAACACAAAGCAGGAAGAAAGAGAGAGACAATTCCAAATCTTAAGTAAATAGGACTTGAAAATATTTTAAAACAGTGAGAAGACTAAAGCTTTAGAAAGTATTTTATTTCATATGGGTCCATGGGGCTATCTAGGGCAACACTTTCTCACAGGGATCCATCACATTTCCCCAGGCAGGAGGGCTGCAGCTTGCAATGTCTAGAAAACTGCAGCTCTGGAAAGGATCAGTTTAAGAAATCTGGCTGCCTTAGATCAGCAGGATCATGATGAGCTAACACAGTGTCTTTGTCTCAGGCAGGGCATCAAAGAGGGTAAGATATACTGCCCAAAATTACTGAACACAGACTCAGACCCAAACTTGTAGGAGCCAGCTTGTCTTACTGAGAGACAGTCTGCAAAGATGGAAATTTTGCCAATACAGTGATACCTCTATTCCTGACCACACCAGGATAGGTCTTTCTTCCTTTCTAGAAATGATTTCTGTTTACCTTCACGTAGGTTAGTGTGAGAGTGTATATGAGACTGTATCACTCTCATAAACATAAAATATCTTAATAGCTTCAGAACAGCAAAACTTTTGTTAAGGACGAATATCTGCTATTTCTCTTTAGATAGGGCACTGCAATTGTACATATAGACAAAAATGAGGATAGCTGATCCCTACATCGGATGAGACGCAGCAATAGTACTGAAGGCAAACACATGCAGCAGTTCTGGAAATGTGATCATGCTCCCTGAAGACACTAAATTCTTCATGCAGGGACTTCAGAGAACTCTTTCTCCTTACCCCTCCATCTCCCAAGGGGAAACTGAACTTACTCAGCTGGTGAGGGCCCAATGGGCACAAGTGGCAGTGAGCTCCAGGCTAGCCCCTGGAAAAATCACAAGTGCTTTTGTATTTTTGTCCACCTGGATGACCTCCACGTGTCCTGGTTTTGTCTGGGATAAAGTTAATTTTCTTTCTCATAGCTGGTATAGTGCTGTGTTTTGGATTTAGTATGAGAATAATGTTGATAACATGCTGATGTTTTCAGTTGTTGCTGGGTAGTTGTAGTGTTTACACTAAGTCAAGGACTCTCCAGCTTCCCACGCCCTGCCAGGTGCACCAGAAGCTGGGAGAGCACAGCCAGGACAGCTGACCCAGACTGGCCAAAGGGATGTTCCATACCATATAATGTCATGCTCCCTATATAACTGGGGAGGCTAGCAGGGAGGCAGGATGGCTGCTCAGAAGCAGACTGGGCACTGAGTGTGGTTTTTTCACAGGATGCATTTGTACATCGCTTGTTTTTATCATTATTGTTGTTGTTACCATTTTTCTTTGCTATCCTATTAAACTGTCTTTGTCTCAACCCATGAGGGTTTTTTTCATTCTCCTCCCCATCCCACTGAGGCTGTGTGGTCCTCAGTTACCAGCTGGGGTTAAACCATGACACCAGGTGATGCAGAATGCCATGTGAAGTCACACAACACTAAAGAAGGGGTTCTTAAACTCAAAGGTGCATGACAAGAAAAAAAACCCCACAGATTCCAGTTCTTGAACAATAGATAAAACTATCTATTAATTCCACTTCATTTCTAAAAGAAAAAAAAAAAGCCTGAATCAAAGCCATCTTTCTTATTTTACTTGCTTCCAGCGTCACTGTGGCCAAAGAAGTTCCATTCTTTTCATTTCTTGCCTGGCACTGACTGGCTTTATTTTAAATACAAACCACTAGAGTACTCGGTTGCCAAATTGCTGCATTTTTAAACATTCTAAATAGGACATTAGTTCATAGCATGAATGTTTTGAAATCTGATCAACAAGCCGTTTCTCAATACATTAAGCAAAGCAAGCAAAATTAGGCTGTTTTATGTCAGGTACTTAGCACAAATCCCTTAATAATGTGTTTGAGTGCAGAAACCATTAATAAATGCATAATTCCCTAAGACAGGCTTGATTAATTAAGTCATATGTGTATCCTTCTAATTAAAAAAAGAACATTAGGCAGATGAGTGGAATTTTTGAGTACAGAATTCAAAGGCTGTTTTGCTTTTATTTGAACAACGAAAGAAAAGCTGCTCGTTAATATAGCTGCCAAAAAAGCAGGAAGAGTGCTGACACAGAACCCCCAAACTCTGACCTATTCAAAACAACTAAGTATTTATTCACTCATTTTTAGTCCAATTTTTAATCAGGTAGCTGCTTGATTAATCCAGGTGGTTCAGATTACAATGGCAGTTAATATATACATAAGTAGATGATATGTTGGTTGCATTTCTTCTCAAGTAAATTGTCTAAACCCAAAGATTTAGACGTTTTTGAACTCTGAGGGAGAAGCGTTTTATGAAAAAATAAGTCTAATGGTTGATTCCACACTCTTCCCAAGCACGCATGTTACTGTTGTGTGGACTGCAAAATTTGGTATTACACCATAATTTGCAGCAACACTGAGGTAATAACTATTTTTAAACGCATAGATCTTCTGTTAAAACAATTAACTTTTCGAGGTTCCTTTTTAAAACAAGAAAACAAAAATGGAAAGAACAAAAAACCATAATGTTATGAGCCATAACAGGAACATAAAAAATTCTGCTAAGCTAACAGATATTGTTAAGCATAACAATTTTGCCAAGGTTATTTTCGTGGATAAGTAGGATTGATAACAGCACAATTTGGTATAACAATGGTAGTGGATAAGCCCCACATGGTAAGGTCTTAGTCTCAGAAACAGGAACCTGTTGAGGCTCAAAGGGTAAAGTTAGTGGCTGTAGGTAGGCAAGCCTGGTACCAGTCAGGCACAGAAAGTGGACTATCTGCGGGATTAATCCCAGCTGGGGAGAGTCCCAGCTGGAGAAAGGACTCTACTGCTTTGAGCAATGGGCTGAACTAGATGATCTCCAGATACCACTTCCAACCTAAATTATTCTGTGACATGGGCCCTTGAGGCTCTGACCTACTTACAGGAACACAGTGTCCTATGGCTGTTTAATTACAGGGAAGTGCTTTGATTTTGATGAGAAAACAATCAGGTGTCTGCGAGCAAGAGTGAAAACAGTAGGCAACAATGAGTAAGCAGCAGCAAACGACAGACTTGATATAGGTTTGACAAAATACACTGCATTCATGGGATAGGGAGGGGAGGGGAAAGCAGAAACAAGGGCACAGGAGTGATTTGACTAAGATTTGTCAGCATCCCAAGAAACATTATTTGGGCTCAAAATAGCTGACAAAGTTGGCCTGAATCTGCTGACCTGAAAGAGGCTAAAAGTCAGACACCAGATCCAGTTATAAAGCCACTGAATTAGTTTCTCCAAAACCAACTGATGATTCAAAGGGATTGTCTTTTAATTCTTCAGCTGCTGTATCCTAGACCATCCAGATAAGCAACACTCCACAATAACAAGCAAACCAGCTCAACATAAAACCAGTCAGACGGCTGCTGTAGGTAGTCCTAATTGGTTGGTGCAGCCAGATTTCCAGGCCTTATGCCTAGGCAATTAAATCACTCCCAGCAAGACTGACAAGAGTGAAAGAAGGCCCACCATGACTGCTAGTCTTTCCCCAAGGTCTTCATCTAAAAGACGGTTGGCTACAACCACTGTGAGAGTTGTCTGAAGCTTAAGACAGACAGGCTGAGTCTGCAGCTGTGAAGAAGCCGGTACAGAACCACATCAATGAGTGCAAGATGACTTGCTGCACTGGATATGTGAAAGGGTGCAACCTTTGTGCAATCTGGAATGTGACTTTGAATTAAGCAGCAGTCCACTTTACTAGACAAGTAAGAACTGCATACACCACATCATTTCAGTCTGAACTCCCAAATTTGGCTTGTGTATCACCTCTGGAGAGATACACAAGGAGAGGAAAAAGATTTATCTGCTGTACCACTTCTTTGGGATGGGGGTTTATCTGAAAGTATGAGACTTCCAGAGACAATTCACAGACCTTCAAGCACTAACTTCCAAGACAATGCAATTGGCACCAGTGGTCCTTGACTTGAGGGAAAGTCTGAGATCTCCAGATAGAGATCCTCAAGTACCTCCATCCAGAAAGACATACAGCACTGCTTTCACCCTTGTCCGCTTTTGTCATAACATATATGCAGGCATCTACCAGATTCTCTGCTTAGTAGACTGATACAAGGCTACCACTTTTTTAAACCAACAAGATATCCTGCATAGGACAACAAATTCTGTTCCCAAAAGGTTAGAGACTTACGGCAGATCTGCAGAAACAAGATGCTAGAAGGGACCAAAAAGAATATGTACAGTAAGTCTAGTTGGAAAGCATTTAAATCAGGAGATAGGGAGTGTTGTTACATGAATCAGACATGAAAGTTGCTTGCCCGATGGCAAAGTCAGTAAGTATGATAGGAATGACAGAGAAAACAAATACAATCAGTCTAGATTTGAGTGTTTAATAGTAAATCCTGCAAAAAAAAAAAAGGCTCCAGCTTGGCCCCAGCTGGAGACAAGAAAGAGAAAATAACGTTTCTGTATTCTAAACAGGTCTGAGTTTAATGGAATTGATTTTTGGCATGGGAGGAAGAAATATCCATGCTACAAATCAGCCACCTTTTCCAGCAGTCTTGCTTTCCAACACAACTCAAACTCTCAGTGCCTTCCTGGACTGTAATTGATTCCATGCAATTGTTTCTTTCTTCTAGGAAAACTGTCTTCTTTCTAAACCTTAGTTACAAGCCTAGTTTCTCCTGTTGTTCTGAGACCTCCAGCTTGTTCTTGTGCTGTCCACCATCTCCCATGCCCTTTGTCTGCTGCCATGCACCCTAGAAGATTTGCCAAGCTAAGTACGCTCTCAGGAAAATACAATCTCTCCCATCCCCCACTCATCAAACTCTTCCTTTCCTCTCCTTCTTTCTACTGGTCCATCCACAACATTGTCAACAGCCTACATATTTTTGATGTTTTGGGTTGTGGGGATTTTGTCATTTTGGGGGGTTTTTTTGAGAAAAAAAATATTAATCCGTTATACTGCTTATTGCACCCATGAAAATGAGAGCTAGAATGATCTAGAACTGGACTGTTTGACTGATGAGGCTATTCCTGATTTAAATGATTTCAGAATATGATTGAAGTCATCCTGATATATAAATGGAAATCTAAATCAGGCCTTGCTCTGCAGACAGGAATTGTGAAATCTCCAGTCGGTGGATTTTTGTCAATATTGTTAGTTTTCCCTGAGCATTTGTTTTCTGCTATTGCATGCCCTTGGCTCCTGTCTGCCAATACACTAGAGTACATGTATATTCCCTGAAGATCAGCATTGTATCGTGGCTCATCTTTTTTTCCCTGAGACTCAAGTCAGATTAACATCCAGTTCCACATGGTTTAATCTTTTAAACATCACACTAATTAAAAAAAAAAATACAATTGTTGATATACATAAGAAGTTTCCCTCTCCTTCAACACCTTCTGCGCTCCACTGTTTCTCTCTGTCTCCTAGATCAAAAAGCTAAGAAACCTAGACAATTTGAGAATACATCTTAAAAGAAAGCACTACTTTTTCCTCTCTTTTTTTTTTTATCATATTTCTCTGTTTTGTAGAAAATTCTTACAGTCCAAATATACACTCCAGGAGATCAAAATGGTTCTTGTTTTTCCCTTTTCTATAAACATATAGTAAAACAGCATTTAGACTACGTGTGCTGACATACTTCAGAAACGAGGGAAAAATATTTGGCAGTTTTCAATTTTACTAAGAATATCACCTCCGACTTTCTAAGGCTTCAGTCTGGTGGATCTCAGGGACCGACGATGGAGTGTGGACTTCCAGAGACAAGTTTCCTCAACAATTACATTTTCCTCCCTTGTACACAATCCCAGTGTTATTAAATGTTTGCAGACCATTCGCTGCAGGAGACAAGGGCACAGCCAATTCAGACCGAAGCCTGGAACAGCGATAAACACTGAAATTCTGGAACCCACCTAACGGCCAAGGGTCTGGAGCCAGGGCCAGGATACAAGCCCAGGCTGAAGCCAAAGACAGGAACCAAACAAGCTGCCAAGAGGCAGGAACCAGAGCCAGAATATGATCCAAGGGTTGGGAGCCAGAGCCAAGATGCAAGCCAAAGGTCAGGAACAGCTGCCAGGGGCTTGGATCAACAACAAGCTTCAACCGTTCAACAGCTGACAAGCAAATGCAGACACCACTTTAACGCCCAGCAACTAACTACATGGGATGGCCACACGTGTGACTGTGCTGCTGAAAAGCACCAGGCCTCCCTCACCCAGCAACTTCTAACAGGCCCCAGCTAGCATGGAACTCGGGCCAAACCCGGCAGTCCAGATCCAAATAAACTATTGCATCACAGCTAAGTACCAGTACTGGGGCACGAGGTAAAGTCTGAAAGTAGCATCACAGTTTTCTTGCTCCCATAGGCCTGATTCAGCCTGATAACACGATCATGACACGTAACACATGCCAGCGGTGCTGCATCTTTGTGCCTTTGGCAGGGTAAGCTACAACATACGTTACTGCCACTGTGCATCAGGAAATGGGATTGCTAGATGACCAAAGTGGAGATCGAAACACAGAAAAGCTACAGGGACAAAACCACTTCTGAGGGTAGTTTCATCAACAAACTCGTGGCTATGAAAACAGATATTCCAGTAAAGCCAGTTGGAAAGCTGGCCCCTTATCAATAATCAGGCTGTCACACTTGTTAAAGCAAAATTTAGGAGAAAAATCAATGTATAAACACATCCTTGTGCACAGCCACAGACAAATAGCCATAGCATCATAATTAACTCACTCTCGCCTATAAAGACTATGAAGTCTGAACTGAGAAATAGAAGCTTCAGAAATCAGAGTGGAAGAACAGCATGAAATATCTTATCACAATCTTTGGCCAGCCAAGGGAAAGGAAAACTATTAATTGCATCTAAGCTGTAGAAGTAACAAGAGGGCTTATCTAACCGGTAAGCTAATAAGCCCAAGTGGTGGAGGAATGAACCAAGACAGATAATCAGAGCCCAGTGCACTGATGCATTCAAAGCTCATTCAATTAGAACTAGAAACACTGATAAAATAGAGTTGTCTAATTTGCCCTGATTAAATACCTGGCATTTCCCAAAACTTCATCCTTTCTGTCTCATGTTTGAAACCAGTTTTAGTGAGATGCATACATTTTTCCTTTAAAATAGTCTTCAATTTTTATTTCTGCAGACACCAAATTACAGGCTGCATAGCAAGAAATAAGTTTTACATTATCAGCATCCAAAATCATCAAGAGTCATGGTCTTCATTCTCTTCCACATTTGCATTTTACAGCCTGCTGATCCAGGTCAGGTAAATGCCTTCTTCTGAAGGAAAAAGGTGATGTTTTCACTCCATTGTCTTTACAAAGAGTTTATAAATGCATGAAAAAGTGAATTAAATTTGGGTTAGAGTTTATAGTAGCTTCTAATCTTTGCACTCATTATAAACAAATATGTATATATGCATGTGAAAAACTAGAAGAAGTGGAGGACAGGCAAGGGCTCCCTAGATAGGAAGAACTTGAGTGGTAGGGTTGTGCACTGGGATTGATAATAAAGGTGAGTCTAGGAAACTTATATTCATCTTGGTTGTTTGACATGGCCCTTCTTTGTCTGAGACAATACACAGGATGTCCCTGTGTTGTCATACAATGTCATCAAATTCAAACTCATCTACAGACAGTCTTTTAAGAGTGTGTTTGAGTGGTTTTGGTAGAGGAAAGGAAAAAGAGGAGCACAAAAATTAAGTGGAAAGACATTTTGTTCAGCTTTGCTTTTAAAGAACCACACTGCCAAAACATAGATGAACTTCCTTTCTAGATGAAATAACAGTTTGTGATGCTAATATTTCCCTTTGGCAGAATCTCTGTAGGTGCATCTACTCCTAGTTAAATTCCCCCTTTTTTTTTTTAATTTATTTTTACAATAAAAAGCTATTTTTGGAAAGCATCAACATTCCTGTGGGATTACAAAATCTGCACCTTGGTATTTAAGCCCAACTCAATTTCCCTTGGACTGGGAGAGTGGAACATGAGTCAATGATCCCAATGAACTGCATATTGATGTTGCAGGCTAAGAGAAAGGGAGACCAAAATAACATAGATGTATAGATTGATCTAGGAAAATCTCATTGCTGACATGCTGAGATCAAGAAATAATAGACTTCAATGAGATCAGAGATTGTCCCATTTTAATGAGTTTAAGTTTACCACAATATTATTTTAAAGAGGTAGGATAAGGAAAAAAAAAGTATGATACGTGGTTTCTAAATGTTTTAAAATATATTAACAAGTGCAAGTGATAGGCTATATCAATCCAAACCTTTCAAATAATGGTTATTTCTCTAGTCTGTTAAAGAAACCAATACTCAGGCTTCAGGACATTTAAAGCTTTAGAACTTTCATGTGGCTGTTCTCACCAGGAAATCAGCACACACTCTAAAACAAGCTTTCCTCAATGAAAGAGGCTGTGAAATGATAGCAGAGAGGTTTCCAGCTAAAAGCCGGGGGGTGCGGGTGAAGTGGGGGGATGGAAGAGTGCAATTCCTTCTCTAATTTCTGTGGGAACTGTGCTGAGGAGATGGATGTAATATTTCTCGCCACTGCTCAGATACCATTACTGAAGTCCCTTTCTTTTCTTTCCTTTAAGGCCTAAATCTTTCTAGTCAAATACTGAAAATACCACCCATTAGTAGTGGTAATGTAATAATTCATAATGCATTTGTTATATAGGTGTCAAGTATTTCTGAAACAAGGTTGTTAAAACTTCGTATGGAATTTTTTCACAGACTAAAGAAAAGTCTATGCATGGATAGGGACAAATCATCTGGAGTTGTTAATATACTTTAGAACAACTAGAAACCATTTATTTAGACCACCCCTAAAGCTGAGAAGAATAAAAATAGCTTTCAGTCTGTTATTTAGCCCGAGGTCTAAAAATACTTTGTGACAAGGTCTTGACATATGTCCTACAAGTAGAAGCTCACTTCTCTTCAGGGGAAGTACCTGGCTGGTATTAAAGCTGGATGGGTTGTTAACAACACAGGTGCCCCTGTAATTTCACAGCTGCCTGGAGGGTTCATCAGGTACCTCTTCACTTAAACATCAGCAAGTGCCTGGAGGCAAAACCATATGGGATGAAAAGGACTCTCCCAGTAAAGTAATTTCTTACTTGTAAATCCTACTAATTTATGACCCTGTGTTAATGCCTCAAGCTCTTTGAAGAACTATTACATAAATCTTTTTTAACTGCATTATCATCTCTTGCACACAAACCATAATTTATTCTAAGGACTTCAAAGGTCATCAGTTATCCTGGCTGCAGTTCTAGCCTGACGTGGCAATCCATTAAAAACAGAGAGACTTTCCCCAACAAAGTTTTTTACTTTAAATTGCCAGATGACTGAAACTGTTAAGTGGTCACTCTCAGACAAATAGTCATCATATTTTTATCATCTTTAAATGCTTCTGTTCAACTCTGCAGCCTATTAAGACATCAGCTGTCTTCCCCCATGGCCTGTATTTTTCAAGAATTATACAATATCCTTATTATGATATGTTAATGTGTATTTGACCTTGATGAGTTCCAGCCCCAGTATTATCCCAAACAAACTCTTAGAATGGAGCACACATCAGGGAAGAAGCTTCCGCTTGGTGAATATATTCAGAAGAAAGGCACCCTTTTCCAAATATTTCAAGCAAGATTTCTTCAGTGTTCAAAAAAGATGTGCCTGCTTCACATCTGTTTATACCCCTGGTTTGAATATCCTCTCTGTATCGAAAGGATAAAACTTCTGTAAAAATATTTTTGAGTGTTTATCATAGAAAGTCCAAAAAACACCTCCAGAGGAACTGGAAAAATATACAACTAAAAGAAAAAAACAAATTAAAAAGGCTTGAAAGCAACTCAAACAAAGAGGGATTTACCAAATGGAAAAGGCAGCTGTAATGGCTGAACTCTCTTTATCAGTATTCTAACAAATAACACCTCCTGTGCTTTAAATATTTAATGTGAAATCCATGGATTTATATAGCTTACAAAATGCCAGAGGCTTATTATCTTTACAGATTGCATGACAGGAATATTCATATCATTTGATTCCACTGTTTAAGACAACAGGAATTCCTCCAGGTGCTAATGGTAGATAACTTGTGTGCTGCTTCAATAATCTACTAATTATAGAATCCCTCAGGTAGAACAATGTCATTAATCTGATTAAATTATTTATATTTCTGGAAAGCAAAATCTTATTAGGTCCTTGGCATTTGGCTGTGTATATTATGCAGCTGTGTTTTTAGTTTATGGTGTGGAGGAAAAGGTCTGTATTTTACCTAGCCATCACCATAGCTGGAAGAGGACCAAAGTGTCTTATATCCTAACTTATAGTGCCATTCATAAATTCCAGGGCATGCTTTGCATTGCATAGGATGTCCATTTAGAGCACTATAACACTTCTGAGAGTGAAGTTTTGTTGTGAGGCATTTATCAGGTACCTCATCTTCTCAAGAGCAATATAGCAACAGACGAGGATGCATTCTCTTCCACCCACTACAGGGTAACCATGTTAACACTAGTGAAATTATCAGACACGCTAATGTAAGATCGGAATCAAACCAATTGCCAGAATGAAAGTGAGGGTTGTTTTCTATCAAATACAACAGGCAAAACACAAATGCAGCATATGTTTACATAAAACACAGTCATATAGCTACTTCAGTAGCTATGACTAAAACAGGAGGGAGCATAGGGGATCGGAAACTGGTATTTACCTTAACTTGTAACTTAACACATAATAGCGGCACTAAAACTAGACGCATTGTAAGTTAGCAAAGCCAGAAATTTTGCTAAGTACTTGCAGCACAGAAGATACTACCATCTGCAGCAAGCATCTTCACATCAGATGGGGTAACATGCTGATTGTTTCTCAATAAGCAACAAATTCCACTGCCATCTCTGTGCACCATTGCACAGTATATCTAACTTCTGTCACACAGCTCCATTTGAAACTTATCTTCCTGAATTTGCACGACAATTAGAACAACTATAATCAACATAAAGATGTTGATTGATGTTGCACCTGTTTTAACTGCCATATCAGACAAACAGCATAGAAAAAGTTGAGAACACCAGTGTCCCATTTGGTGCATATTAAAATACATGATCAAACAGTCCCTTCTTCCTTTAAAAACCTATGAACTTTCACATTTTAGATTTTGGTATGAAATTCAGTTTTGAGACTAGAAGTAACTCATACAGTAGATACTGTATGTAGTCAGCCACTCTAAATATTATAAAGCATTACAAGTCCTAACATTACTGGATAAGCTACAGCTTTTTATTCCTTTATATAAATTACCAAAGATTCCTTCCAGTGCATTATTGGCCATCTATCAAATGCAAAGGATATCTGCAAAGGGATTAGAAGAAGCAGTATCACATACTCAGCTGATTCTTCTAACAAAAAATAATTTCGTTTTGTAAATCGTTTTACTTTCTGGCAACAACAACAAAAAAAGCGATAGCACATTTCACCTCTGTCCTACGCAAATCTGGTCATATAAAATGTAGGATGTTCATCACAGTGAAAGTGAGAAAGACAAGTCCTCTCCACCCTCCAACAACAGCTCCTGCAATGAAATCATAGAAAAAGTCACCTTGCATAAAACACAGTATTCCTCTCAGGCCAAACTCTCTACTAGTTGATCTGGCACAGTATAACTGAAATTAATTAACCAGCAACCATTTGTACCATAGGAAAGTTCAATGCTCTTTTTATCAACAATAGGTTTCTGATGTTCTTCTTGAGAACAGACTTTCCCAGGGAAGCCTGGTTTGCATGGCACAGATCTGAATGACAGCGCATGCCTGCTGATACCACCATGTCAGCAGACTTCCTTAAAGCCTCCTAAGTGAGAAAAATGTCCATTCTTTCAGACACGTCCTCTTGAGTCATTGCCAGAGGAAATTTACAGGCCATCCTGGAGATGTAGAAGTGATGACTCTTCCATCTGCCTTAAATCAGAGGGGTACTAAGCATGCTCCCACAATCAGTTCACTGCTCAGTTGGACAACATGCTCAAGGTTCGAGGTTTTCTTATGTTTAAGAATGTCCTCTGTGCAGAATGACATACATAGGTACAAGCACACTTTTCTTGTGACCATCATCTCTCTCTGTTCCTCAGGACAGGGAGATCTGATGCATGTTTGCTATGTAAGGCAAGCATCTGTTAAATAGCCAAGTTTACAGAGAAAAGAAAAAACATGCAATATCTTACCTTCAAGCTTAAAGACCTCATTTTCTCCTACTCTACAGCTACTGTCATATCACAAGACATTATCAAGCATATGTAATATTCCAGAAAAGTCTACAATACTAGCTGATAGAAATCCAAGTGAGTGGAAGAATAACAAGATTATTCAACGCTGAGTGAGCAGTAAAGACCTGCATGGAGTTATAAGCTTTATGTTGAAGGATTTTAGCATTTTCTCTAGAGTATACTCTGTTTTCCTATGTCCACTAGCAATCAAATCCCAGAACAATGACTTTTTTTCACCTGTAAAATGTTATATCACACATCAGAAGAGAAATCCAGATTCAAAAGGCAGTAAAAATAGCACTAGTTCCTATATCTGTTAGTAAGAAGGAGGAAGTGAAAAGAAATTACAGAATCAGCTATAGGTAATGTTGCCACCTTAATAGTCCTCTGTGCACAAAGACTCTATGCCCACATACATTCAGAGCACATTATGATCTGCTCAAGGATGCGAGGGATAAGAAGTGGCTTAAACTGTCATGCCTTCACGTCTAATGTGCTACAGCTCTCTTCCAGTCTTTTGCAGGAGAGATAATGAACTTCACTATGATGGTAAGTATGGGAAGCCTGTTGTTCTACTTCTATGGCTCCACTCTCAAAATTAAATTTGCTTTTTCCCTACACAAGAGCAGTTTCTACTTATCCTCAAAAAATAGAAAACTAGTCCAAGAAATTGTTAAAGATTTAATTCCTATGTAATATTAGTTTTTTCACTGCAATTTAAATAGGTCCTAAGTTCTTATGCATGTGTACTCCTTTTCTGCATGAAGTTAAACTGCAAAAGCAGACAAATGGTACTTCTGAACCAGATGCAAGTAGAAATACTGGGAGAGCAGAGTGAGTATGGGGCATGAAAAAAAGGAGGGAATGTAAGAGAACATCAAAGGACAGAAGGAACAGATTATTGGTTGTTGTAAACTGCAGAAACTCTTCTGGCTCCAGTAGACTACGCCAGTTTGAACAGCTCAGAGCTGCACCGGGATGAGAGACAGGGAAGAGAGATCGGACAGAACAACAGTATGTTGCAAGGCCTGGTCAGAATTGGATTTTAGGTGTTAACCTTTGCATTAAAAGATCTTTCATCTTCAGGCTATCTAATATGGGAGTGCAATGGTGGTGACTAGAGAGGTGAGCAGGAAGAAACATCTGCCAAAACAGAAATAACATTTTGGAATGTTAACTGTCTACGCATAGTGGGTATTATAGATGCACTGTTTGGCAGGGGGTCGAGGTTGCTATTTTGTTTTTTCTACATGACTGCGTACTTGACTACAGTTTTGTGTTTACTATTATTTTTTGGCAGATTAAATAATTGTGTGTGTAAATAGAGGATATATAGAACCGTGCATTTTAAAAAATAACTATTCTTACAACATCAGCAATATGTATGTAATTCTTGTACCTCTTGCTCATTCAAAATTATAACCTCAGGTACAAAATAATTCACATTTTAGTCACTGAAAAAAAAAATTAAAAATCTGATTCTCAAAATTGGAATACGCTCAGGCAGCTCTGCTGCCTCCAGCGAAATGACACCTGATGTCCTTTATAGGATTTAACAACAAATATCTGCAAGTGTGAATGAACTCATTAGATGTCTGACTGTGTTATTTTCTCCTCAATCATTCTTCAGGCTTCTTTTCCACCCAGAAAAACATTGATATCAGTATCACTCAGACTTGCTCTTGTTTTTTGTGTTTTTTTAATCCATAATGTATATTGTACTTCAGTCTACTTGATTGTTTCTTCAGATTAAACTAGTATGAAATGCAGGAAACACACAAATACTGGTAGCCCTAAAGAAAGTTGTCATCTCAAATAACTATAGCCCATTACCTAAAAATCTAGTGGATTATAAATCCAATGACCATTTACAATATAACCATTACATCAGAGATTTATAGAATCATATAATGCAGAGTCAATGCATCACAATATAAATTGTTATGCACAGTTGTATATGATGAGTAAGGTAGGGACACTTCACTCAGTTTTAATATCCATATGTGCAAAATCAGCTCAAAAACATTTCCTTAAATGAGCTTATAAATTAGAACAGCTTTGCTGACAGTTGAGCTTGTACAGAAAATTTTGAAATCCAAATATCTACCATGCTCATTTCATTATACCCTCCTCCAATTTATGTAATTATCCAATTTACCTTTGGACTCTAAGTACACCATTTAACCAAGAGCAGAAGAGCGGGCTTCATTTCACTGTCCTCTCTGAGCACAGACACAATAGCCTACATCTACATCATCAGGTAAACATACTGTTCTGGCAACATGCAATACTATAATTACAGCATGCAGGAAAATACAGTACTTATCTTATTATTGCTTGGTTTAGCCCTCACGTGCTGGATGAATGTAACACTGAGTAGGCTTTGGGAAAATAGAGAAGCTAGTCAGCCACATCTGCCAAAGGAAAGAGGCAATTCTGAAAGAGTAGAAATGTGGACTATATATATTTTTATTACTTTTTCTATCTCTAACTTTCATGGTGGGATGATCAACTATTTATACATATTTTCTTTTTTCAGAATGCCCTCAGTAACATGTAAATATAATTTTAATTGTATAATTTGTTCTTGGTGCTTCAGATGATTCAGCAATAGTCCAAGCCCCAGCCCTGCTTGTGTCACTCACAAGCCCCCCGCCAAGGGATGCAGCACATACATAGACCCATAGAATCGCTTAGGATGGAAACGTCTTTTAAAGATCATCAAGTCCAACCATTAACTTAATACTGCCAAGTCCAGCACCAGGGATGGTGACTCAACCACTTCCCTGGGCAGCCTGTTCCAATAATTGACAACCCTTTCAGTGAAGAAATTTTTCCTAATATCTAATCTAAACCTCCCCTGGCACAACTTGAGGCTATTTTCTCTTGTCCTATCACTTGTTACTTGGGACAAGAGACTGACCCCCACCTGGCTACAACCTCCTTTCAGGTAGCTGTAGAGAGCGAGAAGGTCTCCCCTCAGCCTCCTCTTCTCCAGGCTAAACAACCTGAGTTCCCTCAGCCGCTCCTCATAAGACTTGTGCTCTAGACCCTTCACCAGCTTTGTTGCCCTTCTCTGGATGCACTCCAGCACCTCAATGTCCTTCTTGTAGTGAGGGGCCCAAAACTGAACACAGGACTCGAGGTGCGGCCTCACCAGTGCTGAGTACAGGGGGACGATCACTTCCCTCATCCTGCTGGCCACACTATTTCTGATACAAGCCAGGATGCTGATGGCTTTCTTGGCCACCAGAGCACACTGCTGGCTCATATTCAGCCGGCTGTCAGCCAACACCCCCAGATCCTTTTCTGCTGGGCAGCTTTCCAGCCACTGTTCTGCAAGCCTGTAGTGTTGCATGGGGTTGTTGTGACCCAAGTGCAGGACCCGGCACTGACCCTTGTTGAACCTCATACAATTGACCTCAGCGCATCAATCCAGCCTGTCCAGGTCCTTTTGTAGAGCCTTCCTGTCCTCAAGCAGATCAACAGTCCCATCCAACTTGATGTCATCTGCAAACTTACTGAGGGTGCACCTGATCCCCTTGTCCAGATCATTGACAAAGATATTGAAGAGAGCTATCCCCACTGCTGAGCCCTGGGGAAAACCACTTGTGACCAGCCGACAACTGGATTTAACTCCATTCACCACAACTCTTTGGGCCCGGCCATCCAGCCAGTTTTTTACGCAGTGAAGTGTATGCCCATCCAAGCCATGAGCAGCCAGTTTCTCCAGGAGAATGCTGTGGGAAATGGTGTCAAAGACCTTACTAAAGTCTAGGTAGACAACATCCACAGCCTTTCCTTCATCCACTAAGCAGATCACCTTGTCGCAGAAGGAGATCAGGTTAGTCAAGCAGGACCTGCCTTTCACGAACCCATGCTGATGGCCTGATCACCTGGTTGTTCTGTACGTGCCGCGTGATGGCACTCAAGATGATCTGCTCCATGACCTTCCCCAGCACTGAGGTCAGACTGACAGGCCTGTAGTTCCCCACATCCTACTTCTGACGCTTCATGCAGTCACATTTGTAACTACCAGACAACTGGGATCTCTCCAGTTAGCCAGGACTGCTGATAAATGATGGAAAGTGGCTTGGTGAGCACTTTTGCCCGCTCCCTCAGTACCCCTGGGGGGATCCCATCTGGCCCCCTAGACTTGTGTGTGTCTAAGTGGTGTAGCAGGTCACTAACCATTTCCCCTTGGATCATGGGGGCTTCATTCTGCTCCCCGTTCCTGTCTTCCAGCTCAGGGGGCTGGGTACCCAGAGAACAACTAGTCTTATTATTAAAGACTGAGGCAAAGGCGGCATTAAGTACCCCAGCCTTTTCTTCATCCTTTTCTTCATCCTTTGTCACTGTGTTGGCATGGCATTTCTACATGGCATACTGTAGAAAAGCTGAACTCCCTGCACTACTACCAAACACAAAGACTCCACCTCATCACCTGAATTATTTTCTAGTACTTCAACTGAAGTAAAGAAGCATAAACAAGGATGGCAAATGAAGCTGAGATAAGCAATAACGTTTAATTCTCTGACATTAATGCTCCCCAAGGGTGCATTATCACCATTTAAAATAAGTGTAATTAATTCTAATTCTAATCCTGCTCAGAATTTGCATGTCAGGAACAGGCCTAATCTTCTCTGGAAAAATGTAACATGCCATATATCTGTTGGTCACTACGTCTAGCACTTGTCACAGTCATGCGCATTATTCTTCTTCAGGAGGATTTGCACTTTTTGGGATCATTTCTGAGCAAGTCAAACACTATATGACAGAGCTAGTTCAGAAATTTCCTGACTACTTTTCTGTTCCATAAACAAATTCCATAAACCAGCAAAAGACCTAAAAGTTTTCCTGACACTTTGCTAAAACCAATGGCCACGTCTAAATCCTGAATATCCAGCTTAGGCCTCAGGAATTCACTTCTCTAGTGTAGCTCTGCCATGAAGGAGAGCTGCAGCATGGAGCTCCCAGTCTTCAAGTCCCCTGCAATTCTCACAGCTACTGACAAAAATCACCAGTGAGCCATTTTGCAGATTATATAGTGGGTCTGCACAGCCTGTAGCAGCCAAGGCCATCTTTTAACACTTGTCACAGGATCAAGAGGTCCATGTAAACTGCCCAGCCAGGACCACAACTACTTTATGTCTTTGCAGGAACTGAAGGCATGCAAGCACTGTGGCCAAGAGGATAACTTAGAGGTTGGGTGCTCTCACTCTATTTCATCCTGAATTTTTCAAAGTTAAGTCATCAGTTGTTTTCTAAGATCTTTACTTTTCCTTTCTGTGAAAAATTTTGGCATTTCTACTTCTGGTTCCAGAAAACCAGAACTTTTGACTTTTGGACCAGCTCTATCATCTTGTTGTCTATCAAAGTAGACAAATCATCATCATAATAAAAGGAGCACCATGGAAAAGGGAGAGCACCTTCTGTGCAAACCACCTTCCTGTGTTCTCACATGGGTCCATTTGATGTTCTCAAAATAAGTATTTTAACATAAGGGTCAGACAACACCTTTGCGATTTTCTTTACTTCCTTCTAAAGGCTACCGTTTCAGGCAGCAGTCACTTCATGGATGGGGTCACCTCACTGTGGGGCACAAAGACACGCAGATATATACTGTGGTCCCAGTCTATTTTCTGCAAAACATCTTTATACTGTTCCACTGCTGCTGTCCATCACGCATCCCAGAGGAGATGAGAGAGCTGCCAGCTGGCACTAAGCTGACTTACAGCCAGCGGTGGCCATCTGGGGAGATGAGAAGATCCAGGGCTAGCTAGATTTAGTCATAAGATAATTTTGGTGTTTATGACCATATGTCTGTGATGGGCATTACTCAGAAGTACAAGCAGTGCCAAAAGGAGAGAGATCGAGATTATTGCAAATCACAAAACAATAAAAATAAATCCAAGTTTGGGGAGGGAGATGCACACATTTCGTTCTTGCCTAGACATGACTCATCGGTACTCTTTTCTCCATGCAGCCTGAGGAGCTGCCCCAGCGCTTCCCTCCCTCCCCCTCCAGCCTCTCCGCTGTTCATTTACAAACCACGTTGAGCGACAGCTTTACAGCTACATCACTTTCCCTGCACACAGCTGGGCATATCATGGACAATAATTCAAGGACTACCATTACGCTACTGTTAAATAACTTTTTGTCTGCTAATCAAGATGCAATTGGATTAGCTTTCACTGCCTAACCTCACAGCCACAGTACCCAGCCACTTACAAACACTGCTTCATTTTCATCACAACATTGATGCAATAAGGAATTATTATAACCATTTTGTAGAGGCACAGAGTGATTAAGCTGTTTGCTCAGAGTCAGCAGCAGAGTCCACAGCTGAAGTCATAAAACCTAAAATCCCACAACTTGAAAAATACAGAGTCATCTGTCATCTCTCTCCTTGATAACTCTGATGCTACATGGGAGAGTTTCCAGGGATAGTCATGTTCCACTGCTTCTCTCTGACCTCAATGACCATTTCCCAGATTTGCAAATAGAACAAGAGAAGGGAAATGTTATAGAACAAGTTTATTTTTAAGCTTAAGAAAAAACTGCAGACTGATTACACAATAAAACCTCAGGGGATTATACAAACAAGTACCACATTGTATACATTGAAGCAGAAAGGAAGATAGTTTGTGTACAAAGGAAAAATACTTCAAAAGGACATCTAAGGCTAAAGAACTACAAATAAATTTAGAGGTATTTATCGGAAGTCTTACTAAGAGATTTTGATCACCCTGGAGATATCACCTTAGGGGAACTTCCATACTCGTCTAACCTTTAAAAGTCGTCCTGAGCAGGAATTTAAGAAGAGAGCGAGGCCTTTGAGTGGATTCCTGTTGCTCCAAATTCCCCCACCTCTCACTCCTGCCCTTGACAGTACACGTCTTTCCCTAAGACACCTCCCAGTTCAGACAAACAAGATGCCAACTCACTGTATGTCTTCCATCTCAAAAGAGCAAGTTTAAACACCCAGACAACATCTAGTTGCCAAACAGAATATTAAACCTGAAAGAAGCTATTTTATACAGATAAATGCATTAAAAGTGGGCCAGAAGGATAATTTTCCAGATATACAGGATCTAACTTGAAGATTCCTACTGTTGTACCACATCCAAGGAAAAAAGCTTCTCTTCCTCCTGTTCACTTTACAATTAGAAACAATATGAGATGAGGAGTTACACATGAACCACACAATTTCAAAGTAACTATAACGCAAGCAGAAGAGTTTCAATACTCCTTTCCTTCCTCATGCTGTATCCAGCTGCATATCTCAGATTTTTTGACCCAAATAAATTTTCCTTGTATTTATTTTTAAGGGGCAAACCTTTTGTTTTGTTTCAATATATCTAGTACTTCAGAAATGTATTAAAAGTGTGCACCATTTTTAATTGTAAAATAGCTATGTGAGAGGAAAATATAATCTTCTGACCATTTATAGATTCTTTCTGCCATGAAAATAAGTAAATTATTTTGATATATCTGTAATTTTAAGGTAGTTATTATTGCACTTGGGTTGTATAAGGTGGTATGTTCAGTTACACACTGTGTTACAGTGAATAGTGTCACTGTTGGGTAGACTTTAATGTTGACAGTTTAGCCTGGCTGATCTCCAGTGATTCATGGAAATAAGGTCATTATAACTTCAATAAGGAAACTGTATATCATATGAAGGAACAAAAACCAAAGAAAGATTTAGCTGGAGTGTCAGGAAAAATTGCTATAAGAATTCAGAATAACTGCATTACATTCTTCAGAAGAACAAGAAAACAGCAAAGGAAAAATACTGTTCTCTACCAAAGGAAACACCCTTTTTCAGATATTTTCATGGGTTAAGAGCAAGAGGAAAAAAGGAAAAGGATAAGATAGGTAAATATTGCATAAACTATATTTCAAGGCTAAGTGAAAATTTTGGCAAATAGGATAAAGGTTCATTATCTCTCTCTCTCCTTCTTTGTAGTTTTTCTCTAGGAGACAACTTTGAACAGTTTATGAACTCGAATCCAGAAACCTTTCTTTATGTCTGAATATCCAAAGAGCAACAACTTGTGGAAAACTTCACAATAGAAAAGCCTAGAAAAACAATGAAAAAGACACCATAATCACTGTCCTTTTAGTGAGGTTTTTTATATTCTTGTTTGGGGATGAAAAATACCAAGGTATGAGATTTATGATGGGAAAGAAATCCCACTTTCTGCAGTTCCACTGTTCAGAACGAGGTTCTGCAGTAACTGCAGAAATACATGCCCCAGATGGTGTGACTTACACATCCCCAGTATAAGCTTCCTTCTTTTCCTGTGCAAAACAGCTTTCTCTCTACTCTTTTCCGGCAGTTATGCCTAAACCATATTGCAATCTGCAAAGCCTTCATAGTATAGCTGAGAGCCTGCCTCGTGGTTTGCAGACCACTCACTCACCTCTTGTCTTTCGCTTTCCTCTCACTGTCCCATGCTTGTTCTGCAGCTGCACAATATTACCACCACCCCAAACACCTTCTGCTGGCCTGTCATACAGGGGACTTTCAACTTCTTGGAGTCACCAGCAGTAGCAAGGTATTTGTTTGCTCAATGATTCTTCAGAACTTGGTTGACATCTTGCACTTTCTTGCAATTTAACATCAGGAATTTCAGTATTTTCCCATTTTCCACACAGAAAACCCATAGGTAAAAGTCAGTTGAAAATGATGCAGTTTCTCTCTCTCTCTTTCTAAAAAATCAGAATTTACAAATCCTGAAAAATGCCACTGCTTACAATGGACACTGATAGGGCCACCTTTCAGCACTGTCATGTACTGAACTTCCCGCTCAAGCCAGAGAAGGGCATCACTTACTTCATTTTGGCAACACATCAACTGAAGAATAGTTTTCTCTTCCACGCTCTGGCTGGCCTCCTTCTCACACAGGCTCTTCTCTTGTTTATGACACAGACTCATCAGGAAAATCTCATGCAAGGGACACTCACAAATGAGGTTGTGTTAATGCACAGGTCTTGGTGCTTGGGCGTCAGCTTGTTTCTTTTCACATAGGCAGATCGACATGTTCTTAACCTACAGTTTCCTTCACTTCCTCCAGAGAATGAGAAGTGTTTGCAGGTCTCAAACACATGCATATGCATTTCTCTCCCAACCCCTTTTAAAAAAACCATTTGTCTTTTAGTCTTGGATCTTTAACGTAACATTTTCATTTTTCAGGTAAAAGCAGCCTGAGATGCTGTAACTATAGACCTCAGATGTCCTCAGGAAATTCAAAGTGCTTTAGCTAAGCTGTTCTCAGTTTCAATAATGTGGGTGTTTGGAATTAGCACTTGTCACATTTATCTTATGTTAGAGTGGTTACAAATGCATCACTGAAACCATGACACTTTTACAAGCTGCCAGCATAGACTAGTACTACCTAGCTTTTACATGGCATTTTAGCTGTGAACCTCAAAGCATGCTACAGAAAGTGGTAAGCAACATGCCATTTAGCAGACAGAAAAGACTGAGAGACAGCATGGTGTAAGAGCCTGCCGGAGGCTGCTCAGGAGAGCGGTTCCTAACCACTGAAACTGGAGTTGGTAACATCCAGAACAAGGGTGCTCCCTGCCTGCCAGCCAGCAAACCTTCAGAAACACCTTACAGCGCCCAAAGAGCAGGGTTTCCATGCCATGTTATAGATGTCGAGCTCTTGTTGCTGCAAAAGAAAAAAGGCAAGGCGCAAGGCTCCCTACAGGAATCCATACCACAGATCGGCCTTCTTCTAAAATGCTTTTTCAGTTGATTTTTCACCAGGAGTGCTTTTCCATTCTAGCACACTCCAGTGCCATATTTTGAGACTCCATTCAAACCCAGTCCTGCTGCTGAAACCACTATAAACCTTCCCAATTTATTATACCTGCAAACCAAAGTAAGACTCTAACCAAAATGTGCTCCCATATGAAAATGACAGTAACCATTTTAAAGTGCAATGTATTTCTTCAGCAGATGATTAGAACCTAACTGGCTTTCAGGCAATCACTCTAGTCTGCTGTGCTGAACCATATCTAGATGGTAGATCTTCATCTAGAGCATACTGAAGCTTTTTTTACTAATCATGCAGTCTCTAGCATTGATAAAAGACAGATTAAGCAGCAGATAAAAAGACATGTTTAAATGTTTATTTCAAAACATCCTAGTGAGAAGGCTGGGGCTTGAACAAACAAAATTCCAACTACAGCTTTCAAGAAAGAGAAATCTGTGAAGCAGAACTGAATACCCAGAGCCAAAATTCTTATAGTAGGAAGCAAATGCATAGCATGCATAGAGGACCGTGCTTAAGCAGCTTTGATTCCCTCTATGTCTGATATGTTTGAAGAACACTTGAAAGGCATCTCAGAGAGGACCACAGCACTAATACCTTTACATGTGTGTGTGCCTCAGTACCACCTCTTCTGTCTCAGCAACACCTAAACATTTGCTAAGTTTGGAGAAGGGATCAGTGTGACACGGCATAGGCTTTCTGTTGCCTATTCTTTCTAAGTCTTTTTGCACACTTTGAAGAGCTGAATCATGCTGCTTCAGCCATATAACATGGTTTAAAAGTAGCCGGAGTGAGAATTAAAATCCTAATTTGCATACCCAGGGTTCAGTACCCTAGGTTTTGAGTGAAAAACACTCTAATACCTACTTTTGAATTGTTAGACTTCCATAAAAATGGCAGAATTTTAAACAGAACTCATTTCCCCTTTAAATTACTCAATATATAAGGAAGAAGGGAGCAAGAAGGAGATAAACTTTTAAAAGACAAAAAAAAAAGTTTAAAAATATGTTTCATAATGATATTACATGGGCCTTTTAATTTGAAGATTTCATGCTCATATTCTCCTGTAGATCAGTTTTCTCAGCCCAAGTTCTCCTGTGATGCATCACTTGAACTCACAGTGGTTGTGTTCCCCTCCCCATTCCCCCCAGTGAAGCCCAGTCAAGACTTGCGAGCACTAGGAAGAACAACCACCTGAGGACCCAGAAGACTGCAAGCATCTGAGAATAAAAAGAATTACATTTTCAACAACAAAAACAGTTTTGCTGTGAAGAAGATAACATTCTTCTTGCCAGAAATTCAGATTTTCAGTTAGCCTTCAGTTACAGCCAGCAAATTCCTTTTTATTGGTAGAGGGCCAGCAGCTATTCTAACCAAATTTCTGCAATTAATCATTATAACAATAAATAACAAATTATCTAGTTAGATAACTGATATGGAAGTAATACACACTTCTAAAGGAATTACTTTGAAAATGTCCAGGTTAATAAATTTCTTGTACTATAATTTTCAAGTTGCCAGCCTGACAGATAATGCACACTGAGAGAAAATTATGAATTTTGGTGTCTAAGTAATTCTGTCCTCCCCTTGATATTTACTGTGTATGCACACAAATGCATAGAAGAAGTGGAATCATTCAGTAAATCACACGAACTTCACAGCCAGGGTATCCAGTGTTTCATATTAAGCACTAGCTGTCAAAGAAGTAGTGAAGATATCTATTGATAGTTATATAGAATCATAGAATGGTTTGGGTTGGAAGGAACCTCAAAGATCATCTAGTTCCAACCCCCATGCTGCAGGCAGGGACACCCTCCACTAGACCAGGTTGCCCAAAGCCCCATCCAACCTGGCCTTGAACACTTCCAGGGAGGGGGCATCCACAACCTCTCTGGGCAACCTGTTCCAGTGCCTCACCAGCCTCATGGTAAAGAATTTCTTCTTCACGTCCAACCTAAACCTACCTTCTTTCTGTTTAAAATCATTGGCCCTTGTGCTGTCACTCCATGCCCTTGTAAACAGTCCCTCTCCAGCTTTCCTGTAGGCCCCTTCAGGCACTGGAAGGCTGCCATAAGGTCTCCCTGGAGCCTTCTCTTCTCCAGGCTGAACAACCCCAACTCTCTCAGCCTGTCCTCATAGGAGAGGTGCTCCAGCCCCCTGATCAGCTTCGTGGCCCTCCTCTGGACTCTCTCCAACAGCTCCATGTCTCTCCTGTACTGGGGCCCCCAGAGCTGGATGCAGTACTCCAGGTGGGGTCTCATGAGAGTGGAGTAGAGGGGCAGGATCACCTCCCTCGACCTGCTGGTCACACCTCTTTTGATGCAGCCCAGGACATGGTTGATAAGGTATCTGTGCATTGGTAAGTTAATGCACTGGCTGCTGAGTGAAGGGGGTTTTTTATTTTGATTTACATAATGTAAATGTTTTTTACAAAACTTTGAAAAACTGGCAATAACGCTATCATTTTTGGCTAAGAAAGGAACTCTCCATATTGTCTAGAAGAAGAGCTGAAAATAAACAAAAGATAAAAGAAAGAATGTGATATTCAAAAGCTTTAATGGTACATAAGATGGTACACAAACCATACCACTCTTAACTTTATTAAAAAAAAAAGAGAATGGAAAAAAAACAACTAACGTATTCACAAGGACAGTGTAAGATTATTTATTCCAGCAAACATAGGAGTTCATAGCCATCTTATTCCCTAAGGTAATATTTGGAAAATACTGTATTCTAGAAGCAATTCCTAAAGCCCTCTACATCATCTTAAGACAGAGGAGAAGGAAGGAAGGGAAATTTCAGTCAGCATCATGACCCATATAAAAGAAATACAGTAAGTAAAATTACTAAAATTATACTCCAGAGATTACTATAGTGAACAGACATTGGATTTTTTTCTTAGAGGATGAAGGTTAAGAAAAAGTGGTTCCGGGCTCACAGGATAACATTCACGCTAGTCTCTTGAGTTACAGACTCCATTTTCCTCTCTATGCCCCAAATCCAGGTCTATAAAAATGCTCAATTTTCGATTCCTAGTTTCTTCTTCAAACTCTCAAGGCTGCTTTCCTCCTTCTTATCTTTTTTCCGTACTAGTTTCTTGAAATCTTATTAGAGATGTTTAGGAAGAAATTATTTTTCTCTGTTCAACTAAAAGTTGGAAGCATTTTTTCATAGAGAAATGACACATTTACTCTCCACCACAAAAGGAAACAAAAAGAGGAAATTCAAACATAATTATGTGCACTTTGTTTGCCAAAAATAGCTTTTTTCCCGTGTTTTCTTTTATTAAAAAAACCCAAAACAACTGTACATACTTTCCACCGAAGTTTACGCTTTAAAACACAAAAAATCCAATCAGTTCCTACCAATCTCAAAAAGTCTCAATGCATAAGAGACTAAAAAAAGGCTAACGCAAATCCCACAAAAAAACTGAATCCAAGAAATTGCCTTTATGAGAACATAACCATCTAAAACACCAAAGTAGCCAACAGCAATCGTTCTCCTGTAGTTTCTTCCTTCCAACTGCATAAAGAAACCTCGTCCTTTGCCGAGTGTCCTTTCTTCTTCTCCAGCTCTCTCCTCATTTCCTTTCTTTTCCAGAGCTGCTTAGTTCCAGCTCAAACCCATTTAAACAAAGCTTGGGGTAGGCTGCAGGGAGTCACACCTGAGGCTCACTGCCTTCGGATATGTAGCTAGGACAAGGTGAGCCTTCTTCTTGATTGGAATTATATTCAAAGTTTTAACTTTTAGCTAGAAATAAGGATGGATGGCAACAATAAGGGTGACCCTTTATTAATCTTTTTTCTTTGTTTTTAAGCCCATCCCCAACCCTGGTGAAGGGGTGCATATGGGGAAGGAAGCTTTGTGCCACCTGCCTATGCTCCCTGGGTAGGCAGCAAGTCAAAGCCAACGCAATCACCAGAAGGGGTAGACAATGAATTTCGGCTTTCTGGCCTCTGGGAAGGAGTGTTCGGCAGGACTCTGGTGACCTTCAAGTCCCCTGCTACTCACTCGCTTCCAAGAAAGCTCTTCCCATTTGCAGAAGAGCAGTTTCCAGGCCCTGGAACTTCCTCCTGTTCCTTCATCTCCCACATGAGGCAGCAGCAGTCACATAACAACTATGTTAAAAACAATTTTCAGATTAGGAAGAGTTAATTGAAGCATTTATACAGTCCACTCTCCTGTCGATGCTGGGAGTGTCACCTTCCTAGCTTGCTTTCAGATGTCATTAAATACAACCCATCAGGTCGTTTTTGCACTGGTTGTAACAATGAAATTTTAATATGTATTTCTATTATTAAAAATGTTGCATATATTTCTGGTGTTACTTAGCTTTGGTTTAGTCAAATGCAGCTAAAATAACATACACAATCACTATCACATCCATGTTCCCAAATTATTACATATTTATTTGACAGTAACAGTTCTTGCCTTTTGCCGTATGTTATCTTCAATGAGAAGTATGGTTGCAATTAGCAAAAGACCTGTTAAAGCAGATCCATCGAGCTTTTGAAAAACAAACCTAAAGTAGTACTGATGTGATTCAGCTTCCCTTCTGGAGCCTGACAGCTGTGTAAGATGCCTTTCAACACAGTGAGAACAAGTATTTCCCCTCCTCACTCATACTGAGTAACCTGGAGATGTAATTTACGATGGATTCACAAACAAAATGGTCAATGGTTCAGCACAAACCAAACATAAGCAGACACATTTCTAAACCCGTCCGTCATGCTGCTTACACAATCTGTTGATCCATTGAACAAATATATGTTGAAAGATTAGGCGGGAGTTGACTGCCATTCAGTAAGATAAATGTAGACTAGACTCATTTTCTGCCTGACTTAACACTTAAGGATTTGTATTAAAGGGGAGGGGGAGGGAATTCCAGCCACCTAGATCTTTGGAATGAGATTACTCTGCCAAGGACCTCACACAGAGGTCCCTACCAGCCCTCTTTCGCATACTGAACCATCTGTTTTCTGAATAAAATTGCTAGGCAAGTGAACTGGTACTCAAGGAGCATTAATTCTGGCTATTCAGTTTTTTTCTTGGCAGAAGAGGAAAAAGGCAGAAGGATGAAGTTGTATGGGGTACAGTTGTGCATTAAAAGCACTAGCTGTGCTGTCATGGTCTTTGTTATACTGTTGTTTCACAAAAGAGTTGCAGGCTATCGAGCCAGAGAGAAAACTGAAGACCATTAAGTGGGGAAAAGCATTCATGCTGCCTAGGGCCGTCCTCTGGCATATAGAAAACCTAGTCTTTACTCAGCTGCTTCTTAGTGACAGTCCCTCTGAAAGCAGCAGCTTTCCTAGAGGAAGACTCCTTGGGTTTCGCCAGAAAAATCCTTCACCAAAAGAGATACTGCTTTTTGGAAGTTGGATCCAGCAAGATTTATGTTAAAGCATGATTTATCGAGATTAGAAGCAGTACATAGTGGGAAAATAGCTTTTTTTTTTTTTAATCACTCATGTTTCCCATGAGACCTGGGAAACATTGGCATCCCCAGCAAAAAGGGCTACTGAAAGTTTAGATGGGCAAGCTGACAAGAGCTCTCACAGGTTTAAACCATATCAGGTAATTCATCATCATGAAGCATTTCCTTTTCTGACAAACCAAAAAATTCCAATAAAAGAAGAAAGTTTCTCATGGATTTTTATAAACTTCTGAGATGCAGTCCTGAATATTTCAGGCAGATCTGCAACAGAGCCTGAATAGACTTTGAAGAGACAGTAGATACAGCTCTTTTGTCAGGCAGACCTGGCTTTTAGAAACATGGCATAGAAAATGTGTTAAAATTCCAGGTTCACTGAAGTTGATGGCAACATTTCCACAAGTTTCAATGTATACATGTTTTCAGAAGCTTACAAAAAACATCTTTCCATCAGGTGTCCAAATTTTTAATCCCACATGCTTCTGTGAATGTGTCTTACTGTAATGATTCCAGCAACCTATACTAGGTGTCTATCATGTGCTCCTAGATCAGGTGTCTATCCTATACCAGGTGTCTATCTTGTGCTATCCTAGATCTCCTTGCAGAGACAAGTTCCTCAGCATCTCAGAGCCTTCCATTCCATGACATCTGAAATGCACTTGTAAATATTTTGGGACAAGTGACAATTTTCTAAGAGTCTTGATTCTAACCTCTAACTCTTGCTCCATTTCTCACACAAGACAAGATTTGTCAGAAGCAGGCTGGGTATGGATATCACTACACAACACCTTGTCCTGCAACACACTCCTGGACCAACGCCAGCATGTTCCCTTGGGTGTTTTGCTACCTCACAAATAAGAACAAACATCATGCATGCATCAGTGCCATTTCCCTTCTGTTACAGAGAAGCTACTCTTTCAATTATTTTTTTTTCCTTCAGAAATAAGCACTTATAGTGCTAAAATATGGTTAGCCTAGGCCACCTCTCCACCTTTCTCCCCATTTGTTTAATTTACTCTTTCTAGGGCAGATACTGTGCTCTTTAGCATAGGATGTGCTGTTCTGTTTGTTTGTTTCAACAAGGAGGCTAATGGAGTGCTGATCCCTATTGGATACTGCTGTAATAGTGAAACCAGCACCCTCAGAAAAATAAGCAAGCCCGTTGTACCAGATCTAGCAAACACTGTCCAAACATTACTATCGTTGACGGCATCTCACTGTCTCATGTGCAAACACTAGTCTCTGCATATTTAAGTTCAAAATTCACTGTTGAAATTGAAACATTTTAGAAAACAGAGATGGTTTTGCTTTGTAATCACCTAACACATATGATAACAAAACCAAGCATACTCACTTTTCTAATACATTTGATATTACCGCGGTTGTTCTACTCCACTCATAATCTGTTCCTCTTTTGATCGTTGACTTGCTGTTGAGGTACCATGTACACAACAGATTGTTTATGTGGTTTATTTTCCAGGTGTGTTGCTACCATAACACAATGCAATTCTGCAACAGAAATAGATCAGACTTTGGCCCGTTACTGGGCTGTGAACAGTCTTGAGATGATGCTCTGCTGCATGACTATTGTGATGCACATGGGGCACCACAACTTTGCACCTGGTATATTAAAGGGCATTCAATGTGAAAAAATAGCAGTGGCCAATAGTCAGAGCCTGAACCGGATTGACAGACACCTTCAAGAGGACGTGTTACACAGCTGCTGCTCTTGTTTTGAGAGGGGGGAAAGCAACTCTGTTGCCAGCACCAAACAGCGTTTGTTAGGATCTGATCTAACTAAGTAAGCAAATGGAAACTTCATCCTATGACTTCCAATTAATATATATTAATTCATTGACAAAATATCAAATAAATTAATACAGATTGGGTAGTTCAGAGGCCATGATCAATTGAAATGCCATACCCTTTTCCACAATTACTTCCTTATAACTAAACAAAGATCAGGAAGAAAAAAAAAATGTACAATCTATTCCCTTCAGTTCATTGTCATGCTGCGTTAGACAACATCAGTTTACTTACTCATGTTAGTACTTCTCCCATACATCCAGGGAATAGTCATACTATTTACTGCAAGCAACTTAGACAATAAGTTCCTAAAAGAAGTGATATGAAGGGTATGATACTATTTACATACTGAGAACTGCCCACTGTAGGAGCTCTTCTCATCGTAAATGGACAGAGTTCAGCTCCTTCATCTTTTAGGAGGGATGAAATAGAGGGAAGAAAGCTAGTTTTGTTTTAAAAGTGACCAAAAAAAAAAAAAAAAAAAGAAAGAAAACCTACAAAGTAGTGACACCCAGAACTATCTTTTCTACCCTGTTCTTTCCCAAGTTTTAAAATAGCTACTGTCCCTTTACAGATGAGTCAGTGAGTATCCTATTATTCTCCCTCTATATGCTTGTTCTCTTTCATTAGAAATTTGATTTCCTGATTCGTCAGAAAAGTCACTGTCAGGAAAGATCAGTAAATAACACCTAGTGTTCTTCCATGAGGCATTTGGGTGCAAAGTGCTGATGGTTTTGTGTTTTCTTGGGTTTTTTACTGGGATTTTTTTTACATCACTAGTTGCAGGTATTAGTTTCTTTAAGGGTCTATTTCTGCTTCAGCTTTAGGCTACTTTGATTAAACAACTAAATAAGAACACCTGTCCCAAATTTTGGGTACTTTTGGCAAATCCTTAAAAGAAATTATAAAGAAAATTCAAAACAACAAAAACTTATAGGAAGAAAGTCTGGAAACATGGGTAGACAAAGACATCTAGCATGTGGCCTTCCAGTACCTGAAGGGGCCTACAGGAAAGATGGTGAGGGACTGTTTATCAGGGAGTGCAGTGACAGGACAAGGGGTAATGGGTTTAAGCTGAAGGAGGGTCAGTTTAGATTAGATGTTAGGAAGAAATTCTTCACTGTGAGGGTGGTGAGGCACTGGCACAGGTTGCCCAGAGAAGCTGTGGCAGCCCCCTCCCTGGAAGTGTTCAAGGCCAGGCTGGATGGGGCTTTGGGCAACCTGGTCTAGTGGAGGGTGTCCCTGTCCGCAGCAGGGGAGTTGGAACTAGATGATCTTTAAGGTCCCTTCCAACCCAAACCATTCTGTGATTCTATATTTGCGTCCAAAGTTTCTTATTCAATAAGTGATGCAATCATGATAAGAACAAGGCAGATACCCCAGCTGAATACATTACATGTACAGCTCCCTGTTATTCAAACATCTAGATTAATCCCAGACAACACCAATGTATTAGCTATCTCTAGATACATTAAGCCAATGATTAATGGGGTTATAGGCTGGTTTAATTAAAGGAAAGGGAAAGGGAAAGGGAAAGGGAAAGGGAAAGGGAAAGGGAAAGGGAAAGGGAAAGGGAAAGGGAAAGGGAAAGGGAAAGGGAAAAGAGAGGGAGGGAGGGAGGGAGGGAGGGAGGGAGGGAGGGAGGAAGGAAGGAAGGAAGGAAGGAAGGAAGGAAGGAAGGAAGGAGAATTTTTGAACAGTTTAAATCCTTCAGAGAGAAAATAATCAGGCACTTGAGATTAGTTTGGCAGTCCCAGGCTTTTTAACCTAGCCACTAAAACTATACTAGAAAAGAAAGCTACAATATGGTTCTAATGAATTCACTGGAGACAGTTTGCATTTTAAAGAAAACATAAACTTGACCATCTGGATTAAGTTACGGCAGATTGCTGAGTATTTTTCTTCCTTCAGTCCCACGTATATGTCTAGCAACATCATATTTGGCACAGCAGTAACCTGTGATAGGCTCCATGGCTCTTTTGAAAGCCTGCTGGTACCTGCTCCAAACTTGAGAAGTCGAATGGTAATCATCGTGATAAATGACAGGCAAGGAAAGCCTCATTTTGTATTTTCTGCTGCTTAAGATAGCCACTACTATTGCTTTTTCTTTTCTTGATGCCATAACATACACAGCAAGCAGCATCTACAGTCAAGTCAGTATATCAGACCAGTTAGTGTCTTAAATGAGTGCTTTACACCAAGAGAAAAACAAGACAATATGAGTACCTGCCCATAAGACCCTGTTATTAATGAGCTTCTAGAAGTGCAAAATATGCGTAGTTCAGAAGAACTTATTTGAATTCATCACACTTTCTCCACTCTCCTTAAGATAGATGCATGTTCCAGTTTTTATCCCTACTCAGCTGAAAGGAGGAACAGGCAAGCTATATTTTTTATATTAGAATTAACAAACAACAACACAGAAACCAACAAATAAAAGTACTCAGACAGCATGTAAGAAGTGCTGAGTGAGGGAAAAAAAAAAAAAGGCTTAACAGCTACTGAAGTAGCTCAGTTCCTCATTCAGCACAAGGTAGTTGTTCTTCATCAAACTCAGTTATGTACAACTTACAGCCAGATCAGGCTCATCTCTTTAAAACCCCTTTAATTTTCCTTCTCGAAACTGGCAGATGGATTTGCCAGCTGCCAAAATTTTACAAGCAGTACCTTACACTGTACTACACAAAGACTTCGAAGCTTCAAACACCCTTAAATGCAACTTTTCAAGGATAATAAAAAGAAATCCTGTTTGAAATACAGGAAGTTGAGACTCAAAGTTTTGCCCAGAGAAGGAATCCCACAGTGTTTTAAAATACCTGATTCAGCAGAAGGTAAGCAGCAGCACGAAGAATGTATTTATTATGTCTTGAGAACACAGCACAGGTCACCCCTGCTTTCTGTTTACACTGCAGTGACCCCTGAAGCTTCTGGAACAATTTGTTCAGCTGTGTCTACAAGCCACATTATGTGCTGTATTTCATCTGGTAGGCCACATTTTATCTTACTGTCAATATCCACACATAGTTTTTGATCTATTGTCATTACACTGGAAAAACAGTGTGTTTCTGCCTCACAGGAACTTTGCCGTATAATTGACAAATAGCACATGTAATCTGCATATCTCAACGCCATGGTAAAGTACACAGCGTCTAATTGGACAAGAACAGCGAGGCTTTTACAATAGCTCAAGCTACAAGTAGTGGAATAAGGAGAAGGAGGAGAGTAGGCCTCTTAGGATTTCCTCTGGTCCGTCACACTGCATGTGGACACACGCGTGTATCAGAGCACCGACAGCACAGCTGAGTGCTCCCAGGTCATCCCCAGTAAGTGTGCCCAGAGGAAGATGGTCATGCAAAGATTGTTATCCTTTTGAATCCACGTTTTGAATTATTGTCACTAGCCAAGCTCATTCCAGTGCATACAATGTTCCTGCTCAGGAAATACAAAGAGCTTTTAGGACAACTGGACATAATAAGAGCACATAACAGCTTTCTAGTGCTTTTGCAGTTCACCCAAGAATAAGTCCTTCTCCATTCTCCATTTTAAAGTCAGTCCTGTATTCAAGTGCTGTGCTTGCAGTTAAGAAGTCATCTCAACTACTGCATGGGAGGAAGTGATTTATATACAGAAGAGCTTTAACAGTTCTCAAGGATGGAAACCACAATGGTATTTTTAAGGTATAAATTCCTTCTTCATATAACGAAAGGGGAAAAAAAAATGACAGGATTTTACAGCCCACTCACTGAGTCATATCCATGGAGGAGTTAAAATTACCATTTCTTTTTTCCCTACATAAGGTTGTCTTTTCCAGCTCCTTTTATCCCAGCTGGTTACCACCTTTACTGCTGTTTCTCCATGCCCGCCTAATCTTCTCTCCTTCTACTTCAGCCCATTTGTCTCCCACCACTTCGCCATCATTAGTGAATGCAAGTTATCACTTGCCCCAATCCAGCAGATGAGAAATACATAGTAAAAATTGAGCAAGGACTACAACTGGAACAGTGAAGAGGAGGAAGACAGTCTCTTTTCTCTCAAAGAGTCCAAGGGAGAAAGAACAGCTCTGAGATCATTCTGCCTGTCAGGACAGTACACAGCTTTCTGGACTGCATAACCAAAGGAGAAAAGGAGAAAAGGCAGCAGTCCTTATTCTGACTGTATTACCAAAAAAACCCCAAAACCCAAAACAAAAAAAGTCAGAATAACCTGTTGTCCAGAAAACCTGTGGTATCTCCATTCTTGCGGTTATGCAAAACTCAACTGGACAGGTCATAAGCAACCTAACTTAACTTTGAACCTGGCCCTGTCTGAGCAGACGTTGCGCAAGACATACAGATATCCCTTCTGAGCTAAATTTTATTCAATGATCCTCTGACAGACAGACTGCCTGAGGCTTTCCAAGCTAGATCACTAACTTTGGTAAGAACTGGCTTTGTTGGAAAAGGAGCTAGCAAGGTGTCAGGAGCCTTTACGATAAATATCAACATCAGGATTATGTTTGCTCCTTGCTCATGAATAGAGACTATGAAGCAAGAACAAGAAGATGTGAAGCTAGAGGCCTACATTAAATAAAGGGGCTAGTTTTATGGGACAAATACAAGAGAAGTGGCTGAAAAATAACTAGATTTTAGCAAAGGCTGGCATAGATGGATAGTTGAGGAGACCTATGGTGGATGTGCATGTGTTATGCTCCCCTCGGTAGAGCTAGTAGGTCTACCACCCTAAGAGAAAGGCTTTTTTCCAGTTGGTTGTTGCTTTTTTTTTTTCCCCAATAGATTTCCCACTGGATGCCTGAATTGGTAGTTATGAGACGACCTCCCTCCACCCGCAGCAGGAAATCAAGCACATATTGATTGCACAACATGACATTCATTGCAAAGCTAACAGAAATAACAAAACAGCTCCTTCTTCCAGTACAACAAGATACTAAACTCTGTAGCCTCCCAAGTTGCCAAAGCCCAGAAGGTTGGGATTTAATACCATTTCTAACTAGTTTCATCTAAAGAGGTCAGTTCTGATTTACCAATTTGTGCAGAATAGTCCAGCAGCACAATCCACTCATCACACTGGTTCCTCAGGACTGGATAAGAGAGAAATGGATATTTTGCTTGTGTGCAATCCCAAGACAAACAAAAATCAAGGGGGGGCGGGGAGAGCAGAAGAGTTACAGATATTAGGCAGGCCTTTCAAATCCTCCCTATCTCCGATTAGAGACACTCAGAAAAGGAAATACTTCCTTTAAAAAGCTCAAAACTGCAATAGAAAATAAATCAGTGAAAGTAAGATCAAATTAAAGTTCTTCTTCTAGAAGGAGAAACTTGATTGCTGTGGGATACTCAGACAATTGCTCAGAGCTGAAGCAGTTCTTATTGTCTAATTTCTGTTTTCTTTCATTTTGCTTTTGTAACATGAGTTTCTTCACATTGGCGTAGCAGCAAGCTACCTCCCAAGGAGCTGGAGAGACAGTCAAATAACTGGCAATGTTTTACTTTTGATTGAATGTCTTGCTTGAGGCATATTTTCAGGCTTTGGATGAAAGCATGGGAAATTGCTATGATAAGCCTCAGACTTTAAAGTAGTAGCGTAGTGGTGAAGACACTTTGCTATAGCACATATTGTGGAACATTTCAAAGCAACAAGGCAGAACACTATTCTGTTCCTGACAGAAGAAGATTCTGTCACTATATATGATATTAACAGAACCCACACAAATATAAAACCCACTTTTAAGGATTTCTATAGTACCAGCCCTAGAAAAGCAACAGTGATTTTGAATGATACCTGCAATTTTCTGTATTATTTGCCAGTTTGCAAAGATTAGAGAGCAAAGAATTTTCAGTAGGATTGCCAAAGGATTTTGTATTTTTTTTATTTTGGAGGTAAATGCTGTACAATATTCAGCACTCTGTGACACTGGCCTGTATTAGTTCCAAAACAGGAGCTATTAATGTCACATTATAGGTGTCCATGCTGCAAAAGGCAGAGGCTTCACCTGGGCAAATACCTTATCCATTTCCTGCCCTATATACAGGTTCCAAAGTCTCCAGCATGACTGATCAAGAGTTAATCATCAACATATTTGCACTGGGAATTTTCAGTCTTTTCTAGATATTGTGTTCCTGGACAGGAAGGTGAAATTCCTTACAAGAAAGATGTTTGCCTGGGAACAGAGAGGAGGGCTTCTGATGGTACCTATATACAGTGTATTTTCATTAGAACAATTCCAAGCAAGCTGGCTCAAACTAGAACATTGAGGTCTCTGCCAAATGCACATTACTCTTTAACCACAGTGGTTAGCCATCGCTTGGTTGGATAAGACCATTTCTCAGGAACTTATCAAACATGCAGATAAACATTTGCTTGGATATTTGCTCTTCCACTGCCTTCTTTCCTGAGGGTACTAAGAAAAAATCAGAACAACCAACAGAGTGTCCTGGCTTCACTGTATTTGGTTCAATACACAAACATAATATTCCACCCAGATCTCTTCAATCAAGTATAAAGTCTTGCCTTACCTTTCTGGTGTTACATCTTCATTGCTGCTCGAATGTGCTATTTCTAACATATCTCCATTTGCTCTGTAAATGGAAAAGTCTTCCCTGCTGGCAGAAAAATAATGTTCCTTTCCAATCCACAGCCACCTTCCTTTCCAGTAAACAAGCCCCAAATAAAGCAGTTCTTCGCCCCGGCTGGAGAGAGGCAGCAGAGCCAGAGTGTGCAATTCCATCCCCTCAGGTGCTTCAAATCTGCTGCAGAGCAGCTTGCTGCAGGGAGGCGAGGGAGATGACAGGTTCACTGTTAATTCAGTGGACAGCCCACAAGTGGAAGCAGCCACAACATGCCAAACACTTCATGCCACCCCAGAAATCCCTTTCTTCCAGGTCTTTTTCTTCACTTGCTCCTGGACCGTCTCGGACAAGCCCAGACCCCAAACAACACTTAGTGATGGGGCCGTAAATTATTTATTCAGAAATTCGTTAGCTCACCCTCATCTGCAACAGATTTGTTTATACTGCATCTTTTGACCCAATTTCCCACTACCTGCACCCTCCTCCCCTACATTTCCCCTCCGGTGACCCTTTTCTCAGCAGACCCCAAATGCCAGACCCCCTCCCTCACCTCCCCATCCCTCAGCTCCTTGCCCAGCATCCAAGCCCCAGTCCCTTCCCCAGCAGCACTGGGGCTGACTGGGCAAGCTGGAGGCTGTACTATACCCCACGACCTCGTGTACACAGCATCTGTCATGTTCCCCCTGCCTCCACCACCACCACCCCATTACTGGGAGTCCACCAGAACATGGCACCTGGGCCCCTCCAAACCCTTGCAAGCCCTGTTCTGGGACCATGTGCTCCACCAGCCTCTCCCAGCTCACGGCTGAGCGCTAACAAGAAAAACCTGGTCGAAAGTGAGGCTTTGTCCTTCATCTCCTCCCTCTTCCTCCCTATTTCAGCCTGCCTCCCACACCATCCCCGCACCGAAAGCCTTAAGAAGGTCTATGGTCATGCGATATGCCTGCTTAGTGCCTTTTTATAAGCAGAAAGATGAATCTTTTACTGGAGTATAAAGAAAAGCTTCGGGATATTTCACAGAAGAATAAACTCTTTGGCCAATCAGACCAAGCACTATTGGATTTTGTCTCATAGTGTCGGGTTCTTAAGAGTAAATTCTGGGGACTAGGTTTGTTTACTCTCACCTGGAGCATCAAAAAGGTATGGTACAGGAGAAAGGATGTTTTGGTAGAGCCCGGGAATGCTCAAATCAACTATTTCATAAAAACTAAACACTCAGTGGAAGCTGTTGATGGAGAACTTGAAAAAAATTGTGAATTGTTTCAATGAATGTGAATATGATTCTGGGTACAATAAACTATTCATAGTTAAAAAAATTTTTTCTGGGGCTAGGAAAAATGACACCAGCAAAACATTTGATATTCAACAGAATACTGCAGTAAATTAGAACCATTTTATGACATTTGGAATATGGGAAATTTGAACAAAGGCAAAAAAAGCTGCATTTTCCTAGTGTGGCAAGTGAGAAGTATTACACAGGAAGGCACCATTAAAAAAAAAAATAAAATCAAGTCAAGCTGATTAAAGGACTCAGATTTTGTTTTTCTGATGTGTTATTGGCTGTATTTATGCAATATGAAAAGCATGGCCTGACCCAACTCAGAGTGACCAGAGTTTAGATCGACAACAAACTCTCTTTGAACTAATTATGCAAAAAAAAAGCAAGCACAGCTTAGTGTCCTTTTACTGGAGCTCACAAGCTGTTACAGGACGAAGGGTGCTACTTACGGCTTGCACATCTTTTCCAGTCATTAAGCGTTGGCTGAGAATGGGTTTGTCGGAGTTGTTTGTTCCCCACCAACCCCCTCTTACACCATCCAACTAGCCAGAGCAGCATTTGGTGCACTCCAAATGCCTCACAGGCCAGTCTGAATTTTTGTTCTTTCCATAACAAAGCAAGAGCTTGCAACTTTGAATTTATGACAAGAAGCTTCTGCTTTTCATACAAGAATGATTTGTCACCCTCCTTGCTCTGTGTAGCATAATGGGTTTGGGCTCATTAAAGCCAGCGTAGGCATGCAGGTAACAGTGTTCCTAATCCCATCAGCCAGAAGAAATGAACTTCTGGATACTATATCACTCAAGTTTGTTTGTTTGTTTGTTTCAAGAGAAGGCAAATTCAGTGATGAGCCAGGGCAGATTTTGTATGTCCTCTAAACGGGGCAGATTTTGTGTGTCCTCTAAATGTGCATTGCTCATTCCAACATAGGTATTGCACTATACAGAAAACCCACGTTTGTTACTAAATGGCAAGGTTTATTTTGAGAATGCAATTGGTATGTAATACCTTGGAAGATGAACAGCTATTGTAAATACAGAGTAAAGGCTCAAGCACTATAGCTCTCCTGTTCCTGTATTTGCATTTTACAAGAAAAGACACACGGCACTAAACTGCATAACTTGCATAAAAGGTGCTATAACTAATTTAGAAAGACAATGCCTCAACAAATTAGCATTTCAGATTGACATACGTATGCATGCATGATCATAAGAATTCAAAACAGGGGCCCAGAGAGCCCTGTAACATGAAGTGCTCTCGATCCCCTTCAGCTGTGCTTTGAACTGTGAGCAGTACCTGTTTTGTCATGCTGCCCTGCGCTCAGCTCCTCTGCCGCAGCTCCATAAGGCAGGCCACTAATTTTCTCTAATCAGTTGTGTGAGTGTTAGTAAGCCTTGTCAGCTCATTTACATCAGTGGACACTAATACAATAGGAAATGAACATATTGATTTCACTCAGATCCCTGGGCAGCCGCCAGTTACCAACAGATCTCAGCCGAGTCTGAAAACAGCAATGCTCTTGATTGCAAAATGACTTTTTCCCTGCTGCTGCCCTCCCCACTCTCACTTCTGATCAATACATCATTCTGATTCACACACACATCTTCCTCAGGAGGCTTTGAACCAACTAAGTACAATAGCAAGCTGAAAGAAAATGTTGGCATTTATTTTTTATGTTGCAAACTAATTCTACATAGCCCCTCTCTCAGGATTCACGGAAAAGTCGACTCTTTTATTGAAAGGCCCTATAAAACCGAGGTAAAGTACAAGATTAGAAAGGTAGCTCTAGTAGAAATGACAGAGGATGAAACTCATTGCATATCACACCATAAAGAACACATGGGAATTTGTTTAAACGAGACAGAGGTGAGTTTCCTAGCGGCAAGAAATTTAATGCTAAAATCTATCAGAACTAATGTGTGCCCCATGACTTTTACGCTCAGCAGTTACAGTATAAATCAGCTCCATTTCACTGTAACTGCTCCAAAATCAAAGGTTTATTATGGATATACACATAGAACGAAATAGTCAAAAAGTTGCTCCTACTCTGACCGAGGCTAGACCAAGCAGAGGCAATTTTTTTTTTTTTTTGAGATTAGCTTCATAAAATATCTTTCAGTTTTGTCACTAAACCTTTGAATTTCGTATGTACTAACATCATTTAAATACATGATGGCTTTTGCCCATGTATTTGTACAATGATGCTTCTGGATAAGGCTCTAACATCATCTCCCATCTTCCAATAGGAAGGAGTGGGGAGCAGCAAAACCTATCACTAATGCTTAAGCTTCCTGGAGCTGGCTGGCTACAAGCATAGCTAGGATAATAATTTGTACCCTCCTTCAACCACACATAATACAGTCTTTATTCAGCAAATAGCAAAGTCGTTTCACACCATGCCAAAGGTCAGCTTTTGCTGTATTAATAGCTGCTCTGGGAGGATCAGTGTTGTGCTATCCTACATTTTTTCCAGGGCCTGGAGATGCAATTTCCTACAATCTGCAGGCAATTTCCCACCAATTTTCTTGGGGAGCTAATAGGCTGTGACAGGAGATGGAGCTAGCAAGCAGCAGGCGGCTTCAGAAAAGACAAATTGCATCTCTGCCACCTAACTGGGCAATCTAGAAAGACAGAGTTTATAGCTTTGTAGTGTTATTGGGCCCCATGCTAACAGCAAATCATTCAAGCTGCTATCTGAATTTCATATTCTTTTCCTTCTGAATTTGTTATCACCACATATCACTTTGTAGCACTTTTTCTACAAACGACAGTTAAACACAGATCATGTACGATTACTAGTTTAACTGCCTTTTAACTATACAAGCCTTGCTAAATGCTATTCACACTCAGAAACAGAGAAATATACAGACTCACTGTCAAACACAGTGATATTTTTGATTATTTTCATACTTGTCAAGTTACAAAGCAGATGCCTACAGAAAGGGATTGATTTGTAACCTAAATTCAAATGAATCACACAGTGCAAACTATGGGAACATTTTAAAAAGCCACTACAGTGAGCACACCTATTGTGGTAACAAAGTCCCACTGATCATATATAGTACAAAATGAAAGCATAAAAAGAAGCCAAATACGACCAGTAAGTTCTCCCTCTACTCTAGCAGTGCTTGAAATCTAAAAAGTTAAACTGAACAGTCTACGATCAGTTCAAAAGCATCCACACAACCATTTACCTTAGAGATTTAAAATTATTTAAAGTTAGTAAAACTAGTAAAGCTCTAAGAATGTATCACCATATCCACTTTAATAGAAATGAAACTGATTTAAAGCTGCTAACCCTCACCTAAGATATATATATATATAAAAAAAAAAGAATTAAAGAAAATGATTCAAAGGCACATAACACTAGCAACTATTGCAAGTTATATCTGTCACTGTACTTCCCCTTACCATTACAGCAAACCCAGGGGATAAATACTGTAAACACATTCTATTACAGAACCCTGTATATCTGTATGTTTTTCTTCAAAATATAGAAGAACAAGTTTCTGAAGGCATGGAGATTATTAAAAAAACCCAATAATATTAATGAAATTATTATAATTAGTAAAATTTGCAAGGTTAATATTTTCCCCTCTCCCCCAATAAGAATAAATTAGGTAAAAACAATCCAATCTAAATTATTGCTGTCCACTGGGAGACAAAATTAGTACTGAGATGTATAAAATTTTACTATAATTCAACCCTAAGGATTTTTTTTAATTACTTAAGTAATGAAAAAATGTAAAATTACAGTGAACAAAGTGTTGAAATATTCTAACATGCATTTTGAAACTCTCACATTTAAACCACTTGTCATTAATATCCCCATTTCATAGTTGTGGTTTTTAATAAGTTACAGCTAGATAAAATACTGAAGAACCAGGCATAATTATAAATAGAGTACCAGGTCAATAACTTGCACTCAAGACACAAAGAAGAGTGTCTACATAAACAAACAAAAAAGCTATGAAAACCATTAAAAAACCAGAAGTACTTCCTTAAACAGATTCACTGATAAAAACACAAAGGAGTATCAGGAGTTGAGAATCTTGAGTTTAACAAATGAAAATTAATGATTTCTCTATACAAGTCTATAAACTTCTTGAAGTACACATTCGAAAACTCAATTATATCATAGATTAGCGAATATTCACTCAACTGCTGTCAGAAATACACATCTCATATAATTAACAATCAGAAAGACAGAGAAAGGTAGAAGCATTATGTAAGTATAACGCATTAAAACATCTCTAGAGGACTAATACATATTCAGGAGAAAACACAGGGGAGCACAGTAGTAAACTGGTCCCTGTATGAAAAGGAAACTTATTCCAGGAAGGAAATTTAATGTGGCCACAAAAGTTGAATCACTCCAAAGTTTTGTTGCATGCATGGCATGCTAAGCAAATACCAAACTGACATTAAGGTCATTTACATACTTAACAGCACTGTTTGGTTGATTCATCAGCAATCAAAAATATTTTGAATCTGCAAAACCATCAGATTGTATATTTACTTGAAACATAATTAAGAAAATACTCAGGTCCAACTGCAAAAAATAACAATAGCTGATTATTTTTTAAGAATACAGGGAAGCTTCGTTGCTCTATAAAATATCTTGCTACAGCAAACCACAAAATACAGAGTTATTAGCTTATCGTAATTGCAGTCAATTTTTAAAGTAATGGGTTAATCCACTGTGGATTGCTGTAAGGAGGTGGGACAAAGACTGTGAAATGAACAGATGGATTTTATTTTAAACAAATTAGGCTGACTACCAGGAAAGTAACAAGTGATTTCTAAGTTTCCCAACACTATGGGTTAACTTCCATTTATGACCCCTTCATTCTGCTTGTTTAACTTTTTTAAACTGCCATTAAAATGGAAGGAAAACCAGCATTTATTATTTGCAGTTAAAAGGTATCTTCTCCACTTTCTATGCTAATGACAGAATATACAAAAGGGGTAATGATAATAGTATGTTTGATTACTTACATCTCCAAACTATGCATTATCTTCGCCTCTACCTTGTTCTTGGCAGAAAACAGAGATAGAAACAAGGTTCAAGAGATACTATGCCTTTGTACTGTCGACATAGCAAAGGCAATCCTTGCCAAGTTCTATGCAATAGCAACTGTCTAATGCTCCTTGCAGCATCTCTTCTATGAATCAACATAACCTTACTGTGGGAAAAATCACATCTCAAATTTTAGGAGAGGAAAGATCTCGAAATTTAAGTTTTACCTCAGAAGCTACCACAGAATTTTTCTATGGTGAGTCAACTACACCGACCAGCAATTCCACAAACAATAAAAGTATGAGCACGGAACAATGACGCTATCTTATCTCTGAGTGCTTGCTTTAGTAAGGGAAATTATTACAACATACACTGGCTGATATTATCTCTCCAGCTATCCACTAAAAGATTCATTCAGATTTTGCTGAAGTCTACATATCACCAACAGACTTGTTAGCAACAGAATTCTTACGAATGTATGAGCCGGAAAGGGCACAGCCAGTTGCTCAGCTTCTAGGAGTGAACTGTGGGACCTGGCAATAAAGAATATTGGGGGGGGGAGAAGAAAAAACAAAAGTCTGCTTGGATTTGAAAATGCTAACTAACATTGATCCCCACACCACCTTTTTTTTTTTTTTTTATTCAGTTTTCTGAGAAGAGCAGTTTAGCTCCAAGGAAACACAAACCCAACTCTCTAAAGAATTAATATATTGTAGAAGCAATAGGTTCTTTTGTTTTGAGATACAGCATCTTTAAGAACATTCTGCCCTCTGAAAACAATTATTCATTCATTCTTCTTATTTCCCTTTGTGTTTTCTTGTTGTATTCAATTTATAGATTTTTTTAAAGTTCTGTAAGAAGAAAAAAATGAAATAAATCAACACAAAAATAGCAAAAAAAACCCCACACCCATGTGCTTAAAGTGTGTTCAAAGCAGAGTTTTTGCTGGTTTAGAAAATGTTTAAGTGAGTGTTTGAGCTCTCCTATATAGTTAAACTGAAATTCTGAGTAAACTTCTTAGAATTGTCAGTAATCTAGACCCACAGGGCAGATTTTTAAAGCACCCAGCTCCTACATGTCTGGTTTCCCTAGCAAAATCTACCACCTGCACTAAGCACTTAAGCTGCAACGGGACATCTGGGAGCATGTTGCTGAAAATGGGATTATCAATTGCTGGAAAGCTGATCTTGGAGCTACAAAAATATTAGGTAATGGGAAATGTTGAGAACTGGCTGTGATTTAACTCTCTTTCCTCTTAGGATTCGATGACTGCTTACGGATGCCAAAGAAATGCCCCCTTCCAATACACAGCTCAGGTGGCCTTGAATTACTATGCGGAAACATCTGAACAACTTTACGGAGAAATATAAGTCAGTGCAACTGCATACTGGAATCTCGTTCTAGGTGAATTTTGTAGATTACGTGTTAGACTACCACTGAAATGTAAGTGTGTGTATGTTCCCACTCTCCCTCGTCCCTCCGTGTATTCCCTGCCATGAAGTCTTTCTTTCATTCTGGTGTTCATCAGGTCCTACTCTGAGCTGCTTATTATTCTGTGATAAAAGACCTCTCTCTCGCAAGACACCATGATTCAAGTCTTGTACAGACCTACATTCTCACATTCTTTCTATGCACTTGTGGTAGGAAAAAAAAAAAATCCTTCAAAGAGACAGCACAGTTGGAGCCAGTCCAGCTTCTCCAGTGAAGTGCCTTAAGGGGTAAACACTTTATCAGTAGTGCGAAATCTGAATTCAGTACTCTTCCTTAGCCTGAAATATTAAAATCCACCTCTCTTAATCACAAGAATGGTGGAACTTCCCCATCGACTCAAAATTGCACCAATATAATAGAAAATATGAAGGACTACTCTAACTAGATTACATGATCCCACAGACTTATAAGTGGGGTGGTCTTTCCACACACACCAAAAAAAAAAAAAAAATCAATTTGTCAATCTCGGTTTAAGTTACTTAAGTAACTTAGATGCTTCTGAAAATTTCACCTGCATCAGCAATGCAGAGATGTCACAGAAAAATTATGGTCAATCATTTATACACAAAAGTATGCATGAAACTAGATAATGGATTCTACTTTGATGTTTATATTAAAACATAACACTATTATTTAACAGTCTATGAACTTCATATTTATTTGGTGCTCCCTCTTCCCTTTAAAGAAACAAAAGCTTTTGAAATGCCAAACAAGGTTAAAGAATTAACGTGGATGAAAATTCTCTCTCAAGGACCAGCAGCTTGTGGGTTGATGTGAGGAACTACCTTTGCTTGGAACTATAATCCAAAAGAGGTACTCTGACACACTGACTAATGCATTGTGTGGAGTAATATCATGATATTCTGCACAATTGATTGATAAAAGGTTATGCCTAGCGTACATATACAAAATATACATATTAGAGCTGGCAAAGGATTTTGTTCAGTTGAATTGATATTACCACAAATCTCCTCTTCATCGGTTATTGTTTGCACTGACATCCAATATGTCATTCGTAAGGACTCCCTGCTTCTATCTGGCACCAGTGTTTGCCAGAGTGGCATTCACACATCTCTGAATACCGAGGGCCACCCAGCAAACAAACACAATCCCAGAAAGGGGCTAAATCAAAGGAATATTTTAGGACTGTAATTAAATTGGGAAAAGAAAAATAATAATAATTACCTACACCATAGTTACTGCTGTACCTCTTTTTTTCCATGTGCTTTTCCCAGTGCGTTTTCTGTTACTGCTGGTCTGGGTTGGTGTTTCTTCACTCAATATGCAATTATTTCCACCCACCACTTTACACAGGGCTATAAGAACTTACAGAAGTTTTAAGCTCTATAAGTTTTAAATCTTGTAGGTAATAGCATAGACAAGACATGCCAAGGTTTCACCAAATGTCTTTTCATTAAAAATTACATCTGCTGGTGGAATAGCTTTACTGTTTGACAAATGAAAAAAAAAAGTTTCATAAACTGTAAGTTAAACCTGAAACAATACATTGAGAGGACTATTGTATGACGTGTCCCCAAGTTTTCAGACCCAAGGCTTAAAGTAGATCTGATTGGGGGAAAAAAAAAGAAGTAATTTCTTAATTACAACCAAGAAACATATGGTACAAATACGATTAAATTCATTCACATGCATAAATAATGTCTAATTCCATAATCTGACTCACTGTGCATCCTAGAAGCTAACAAGAAAAGGTATTTAATGATTCTCCTGACACTATGATTTTGAACCTCTTGATCGCTGAAATGTGGTCTTACTAACAACCACTATGTCACAACTTATAGCAGATCCATTATATACATGTGTATGTTTTTTTAAGTTACATGAATGTGTTATACTACTTGCATTCTTGGTTCCTCTGATATCAACTTTTAAGAAAGGCAAAAGAACACCTATAAAGTAAAAGCCATGGTGACAGTAGTTTGGAAGAAATCTAAATGTTCCGAACTGCAGCAAATTTGCCAGTGCTGCTAAACAAAGTCAACGATCATTGGCAGAATCAGACGTTCGGAAAAACTTCAATATGAAAACAGGGTCAGCGTAAAAATCAAGTAGCCTAGTACGTACTCTTTTTCTAAACTTTCCCTTTTTAAAATGGCATAATACTTCACAGTATTTCAATGTAGCAAATATAATTATCTCTTTGAAAAGCCTGACGATTCTGCTTTTTGCTTCACTATGTGTGAAAGGAACGTGGCCACCACCTAAGCTGGTCTGTCATTTTTATACAGATAGATATTCACAACACAGCAATAAACAAAGATATAGATACATATGGATAGAACACTAGTTTTAAATGTCTAGGAAACCAGATTATCCTGAATGGTTAACATTTTACATTCCAAATGCAAAGTTAATGTATTAAGGCTATTACAATTCTAGATGCTATAAAATGGTTTCAGTAGAATGGTCATGTAAATTGAAAAGAAAACTGATGTCTCTTCAGATTGAAAATTGAGAGAAAATTTGCCCCCAGATGAGAAATTCCCTATCCAGTCAATGCATCTGTCAGTCAAGCTTGTTTCTTCCTAGTTACGTGCCTTTGAAAGAGCAGGGATATAGGTCATTGTCAAATGCTATCAAAATGAGAAAGCAGCTTGTCATAGATGAGTCTCAACCTGTCTGCCAGTTTGTGTAATCTGAATTATTTGTTCAAAGATACCCTTCTGTTCATCTGTAGTCTCCATTAGTAACAGAAATCCTAATTCAATTACAGAATGTAGGAAATGCATGGCCCTCACTGGTGCAATAGCTAAGTTTGTCTAGCACACAGTGGTAGAACTCGTTAATCAGAAAAAACATAGTTAGAATAAAACGTACACATTCTCTCCTCATCCATTTCTCGAGTACACCAAGAAAACTTGATTTGAAGATGCATAACTTTGGTAACTGGCTGCTTAGCATGGCCCTTCACAGATGTCACACACTGATGCGACAGAAGAAAGGACTCAGAGATTGCTCACTATGAATACATAGAGCCTACAGGCCTGCGTAATATGGGACACTCAGGAAAATTAATTCTAATTAATTTGTACAGTGAGTTGGTTAAAAATCAAAATATTCCTTTGTCAATATTCTCACAAGAAATTAAGAAGCGAGTTTAACTTAGTTTAGGCTAATTCACTTCACTTGCGGCTCTGCAAGTATTTAACATTGTTTAAGTGATCCCCTGTAAAACTCACACTTTTGGTAATTTAGTTAAATTTACCTGAGTATCTAAGTATAGACAAGACATTAAAAAGGAAATGGTCATTAACTACCACTTCTCTGTAAAGTACGAAGGATGCAACTTATCTAGCTTTGTTTAATCATAGACATCCTCGGTTAATGAATAAAGGCTCTAATTTACTTAGTTAAAACGTAGTCTCGCATGAATTCTGTTCAGCTGGGGGAGAAAGGAGAGGGAAGTCACCTCTTCTTTTAGAGAAATGATCAAATGAGTTATGATCAGGCACATATTACTGTATCTGCCAAAGAACATATACATGGGACATCAGGAAAAACTTAAAATAAACTGCACAACTTTGTGAAATGTTCAATTTTTATATTTACACTATAATTAGTACAAAATTGCCTTTTAAGTTTTTTGTACCACAAGACAGCATCTACTGAACTTGATACCCTAATATGTCAAAACAACTACTTTGAAGTATGATAAAGGAATCTAGGAGGAGTTATAAAGAATAAGACACCATTTTCAAACTATACATAGTGTTTGCTTTTGCTTCTAAAAAGGTACTTATATCCCCAAAAGGTTTTTAATTTTAAATAAGCAGGGCGGGTGGGGGGTGGGGTGGGGAAAGACTGGTTGTTGGTACTAAAGCCTTTACTGTAATAAACTAAATATATTTACAATTTATACAAATGTTTGACCTTCAACAAAAATACAAAAACATATCACACTATGCAAAACCAGGAAACAAGTTCATCTGAGACACCACTGCTCTACACAGGACAGAATGCAACTTGAACTGCAAGGAACAGAAAGGTATTTATCCCCCATATTCAGGCAATGAGAACAATTTGCATGAGGTCACAAAGAAAGCGAAAAATAAAAGGCTCCAACATTCTTCAGTAGACTCGGCTTTTAAAAACTATGTCAAAAACCTAGGCTACATCTGTCCATCTTGCCTGTGTGTTCCGTTTGGTCCACGTAGCCAATATTTAGTTGCTGGATGTTGCCTTCTATTTTGAAAAATTGGAGTAGTTTCATGGCAAGGTCTGGAACCTCAATACTTCTGTTCCTTTTTAAAAGGCAAAACCTTTCTACTTCTACAATTAAGACCAATTTTGGCCCAGTTCAACTTCTAAAAGTTATATCCCCATCATATTTTTCAGTAGATAACTTCATAGACTGTAGCCTTTTTGTCTCCAGAGCCAGTGACTATGTACTTATCATCCACAGAGATGTCACAGCTAAGCACTGACGAAGATTCTTTGGACTAGAAGAAAAATAGAAATATATTACATCATTTAAAAAAAAGTCTGTCACCCTCATCTTAGCATCCCATTTTGGGTGGGTCACATAGGTGAAGATATCCGAGTCCACTCTTTCGGACTCTGGGCGTTCTAGTTTTTTCTTTAAAAGCATGGTCATCCTCACCTGGAAGATACTGGCTCCGTAAGGAGTTCTCCATGCATTAAGAAGGTTATCTTTCCCAGTACTCACAAACCATTTACCTAGAATATAAACCAGAACGACTATGAAAACATATGAAACAGACATCTGACAGATCTTTGATTTTCAACTTGCATCTATGTTAACTAATCTGTTAACTAATTACTGTTATAAAAGCTCTCACCACTAATCGACACAGTACTTTTGCTTACAATCAGTGTGGACACTCATGCTTTTGCAGTGTGTTCCGTACTAGGAAATCCCTAGACTCTCTGAGTAGAAACAGCTTTTATACACGAATCAACCCTCACAGCAGCCTTCAGACAAACGGATGGTTGTTTGTAGATAAGTACATTTTAATTCATAAAGCAGAGATATTTATTCATAACTTAAGAAACTGAGATACTAAGTAAGTTTTATCAAATGAGCTATGACTACATAATAACTAATCAGCAAAGCATGAATTAGAGCCCTGACCTCCAGTTCTCTGTTCAGGGCAACTTACCACAGTAAGCAAACTTGAGTGACAATACACAACTCTCATGAAGGTGCAGTTGATATTTGTCTGGTTTATTTACATGTAGCACTTCTACGTTGCTGCTCTCCATTCCCACAGCTAGCCATTCACCAGTAGGACAATAACCAAGGGAAAATATCTGAAAATTAAACCACATTTACACTTTCTTTTTCCCCTACAGATTCACTTTTTTTTTTTTTTATGGTGGTTAAATTAATTGGGAGAGGGAGAAAGGCCAAGTAAAATTCACATAGTTCAATAGCAAGACTGCTGTTCAAAATTCAAGTGACTAAATAACCCATTTTTACCTATTAACTTAGAAAAACAGGGAGAGAGAGTAGTGTCAGGCTATCGTTTTGTTCTGGAAGCTAAACACGAAAGCTCCAAAATATTGTGTTGTGTGCGGCCAAAAGGAAGAGAGGGAACAATCTGCCAGTTACACTGGGCTCAATCTCAGCTTTCATCCTAAATGTTTCCCTCCCACAGCACACATCAGCCCCCCTGCCCTGCCCCCAAGCTGTAGGAAAGCCCAGTTACCTGTGATGTGAAGTCGTGCTGTTGTAGCTGTCTTCCCTCTCTCAAGTCCCAGGATCTGACAGTGTTATCCAAACCTCCTGTCCAGAGCTTGGTACCATCATTAGAAATGTCAATACAGCTGGCTCCGTCTGTGTGGCCCTGGAATTGCCTGATAAAACAAACCAGATTGAATAATGATTTCCTGCCAGAGCTCAAGGTAAACACTGTTGTGGTGTTAGTTTTGGACTCTGTATGTGTGTGTCATCTCTTCTGTGTCTGCTGATGGGCAAAAATCAGCCCCTCCTTCTTACTGAGCATGAAATACAACAGTATTACAAAAACATTTTCCAGGTGCTAGAGAAATTAATTGCATCATGGCTAGCTGAACAAAGTCAAATATTTCCTATCAGGTTTCTAAAAGAAAAAAAAAAGCTTATGAGAACATTAAAGTACAATAACTACAGTTAAAAGCACTAAGGACAACTCATATTAAAACAAGTGCTGAGGGAACAAAACTACTCCAGTTTCAGAAAACAGCTTCTGTATTTTTCTTTGGCTGCAAGTCAAGATGATAAATAATAAGCAGAGATATTAATAGGAAGGTATCCAGATAGTTAAACACAAGCATTGCTGTGTCAGCAAAGTTGCATTCTCTGTGGCAGGAGATCACAAAAATCTAAATGGTGCAGTTTGTTTTAAAACCTTCTCGCCTGTAATTCTCAGCTTTCATCAACCAAAAGGTCATCTCAAGTTTTCCTTAATCCTTTGGCAAAAGCCTTCTGAGGCTCCTGCATTTTTCATCAGCAATTAGCTTTAGGAAAGTCCTATGCCTCAATGTGAAAGGTGGAGGGCGGGGTGGGGGGGAAATACAACCACCTTGGGAATGAAGGGTATGAATCACTAAGAGCTGCCACAGAAAGGTCACACGGCACATTTTGTTTTGTAGCTCTGGTCTCAAAATTCCACATGTTATCAATTAGCAAGATCAGCCAGCAAGTGGTGGGAACACCTACAGCAAACATTCAAATGGCAAGACAGTCATAGATGGAGAGAGTGCACCTTTACAGGGACTAAGCATGCGTAGGGCGAAATGAAGATTTTATATAACTAAAATATTCTTTGTTGACCTAAAAGTTCAATAGAAAGTAAAATTTGCATGCACATCAATGTAGCTCTCTGCACATAAGTTTTGGCTAATTATTGATATACGGGAAATTTAATTGAAACACAGCAGGCTAAGCAGATTCTTCAGTGTTTGTGTTCGTAACTTTTAAAATATCATGGCCTTTCCCAATTTACTCTCTCGTCATAATATTGTAAGCCACCACTACTTTGGTAAGCATAAACCAAAATTTATCTTCTAGTAAACCACACGGCTAGTTGCTAAGAGACAATTCACACATGGCCCTATCTTTCTTTCTCTGTCATAGCTCTAATGCCAAATATTGACCTGCCAGACACTTTAATCTTCTACTAATATATTCATTAATAAAAGGTCTAACAAAAGATTTCAAAAGTAATTTACATGGCAATCCATTTATTACACTCTTTGCAACCCATTCTAAAAGTTTTTGAGATCAAATTCCCCAAGAAACCTCAAATACTTTTCTCTCATGAATTACCAAACATCAGTCCTTTATGCTTTCTTAAAGAACTGAGGGGATACACACTTTCAACTGCTTTTGTAAGATTAATTTTATTACTTATCACTAAATAAGAACTGAGAATTCTCTTTATTACTTAACCTCAAAGAATTCCCTGAAAGGCATGTTCAGCCTACATCAATCATAAGCCAGCAGCAGAAATGCTGCTTGTAGAAACCTGCAGACAAATCCCAACCAACCGAAACCAACGAGAACTTTTACAGTGCTTGCAGTAGCTTATGGGCCAACCCTTTAGACCCTGAAAATGCATCTTCCAAGTCCAGGTTAAAGCTACCAAAACTAGTTTCTGCCCAACTCAGGCGCAAACTGCATTCTTTGGATAAGAAATACTGTTTACTTTGCTGTCATGAACCACTATTCAGGGAGATAAATATTTATGTAGCTGTCCAAAGAGTAACTTCTATTAAAATTTTATGTAAACAAATAATGACTCACCTGACCAACGTCTGATTGTGCAGATCCCACACTGCGATGTTCCCATCGCTGCAGCAGGAAAAGCACACCTTGGAATCAGGGCTGATAGCCAGAGCGTAGCAGGCAGGGGCTGAGGATGTCAGCTCTGCTTTTATACGAGGAGTTGGTGCTGCCAGGTCCCATATGGATAATGTGCTGGCTTCCCCGCCAACTATTAGGGTGCATCCATCAGGCAGCAATTTACAAGAGCGGATGTAGTTATCTCTGTTCTGTACAACACAAATCACCTCAGTTATGTTAATACATGCCTGCCAGTAATGACCACTAACATGATTCTGATTGCATCCAAGTTTTAAACAGTACGCTATTTTTTCCATTACCAAAGTACTGAAGAGGAACCAGCAGATCCTAAACGGTTTCAAACGCCTACTTCTCATCACCAACCAGAGACTGCAGCTGCAGAAATTAAACTGCAGACTTCTGTTGCCACAGTGTACTCTGTTTTAAACCTGACGAATGGCAAGTCTTCCGTCTCATTACACAAAAATAGAGTCAAAGTAAGCTTGCATTTCTGCAAGCGCACTCCATCAGCTAAGGTCACCAACAACAGAAATATTAAAGCAAATGACCTTTCATTTGGCATTTAGGCAACCCTATATGAAAATGCAGTTCAAGTCTCATGCCTTTCAGGTTTTGGAGTTTTCTTTCAAATACTATTTTGCATTCACCATTTTAAAGTTAAAATATTAAGTATTCCCATACTGGTCCTGGATCTATGTTGGTCCTTTGTTATTCAACATGATTCTTTTCGTACTTATATTATTAGTTTCACATTTGTGATACTATTGCTGATTGAGAGGTACTACAGGGGATTTAGAGGTGGAAAATATTTCAACCTTCTTTTGTTACCAGCTGTAATGGCTGCCAAATTAACACAGTAACGGTTCTTTAGGAAATTGAGGGTTAGGATCTGTAACTCAAAACATACCAAAAAAAACACTGCAAGAAGTAGTCAACAGCATTCCTACTACTACTACTACTACTATTTTTCATTCACAGCAAAGGAGCAGTAAGTAGTGCAGTGGAAACACTGGCTTAGTTAGACATTACTGCTCCATAACTAAAACGAAGGCAGCTAGGACTGTTCATCCAGACACATACCTGCCACAGCACAGAACACATATTCAACCATAGTTTTACTACTAGATAACTAACATAAGGGTAGCAGTAAATAAAGGGTAAAGGCTAAAATAACCAAACCCAACAAAAAAAACCCATCACATTTAATTGGATCAACACTGAAGCTAGAATTATTTTCATTCAGAATATATATTACTGTGCCATATGACATTAAGTCTCTCAGTTAACATTTCACAAATGTCTATGCTGCTTCTAATATGAGAAGCATCTTTTATTGAGCCATTAACTTTTTTGAGTTAGCTTTTCTGCTACCTGTGCTACCGCACTCAGTCCCATTTGTATCCTGCAGACATGAAAGCAAGCAACCAAAATGTGTAACTTATGGATCACCAGCAAAAGCTTAGTGAGACTTTAAGTGACCTTGGTAACTTGTCACATTATTTCATTATGTGGTTGCTACCCTCTTACAAAAAAGAGGTAAAGAGGTCGTCACTCCTGGTGTGAGCGAAACACCTAGGAAGGTTCTCTGCAGCCCTGCATAAGCCAGGCTACGTTCCTTTTAAACTCATGCACAAAAATCATCAGCATGACTAGAATGGGGGGGGGGGGTGGTGTGTGTATGGAATCAGGTACACTCTCTACTCAGAAATCTTATCTAATCTGTTATTTGACCTTTAGTGATGATATTTATCCCTAAACAAACCAGCACTCTTCTCTGTAACTCCACCTGTTATGTGTTAGAAAAAAATACAGCTAAATACATAAAGCAGGAAACAGAACTGCCGGCTATTTCCTCGTAATATGAACAAAATCCAGACAAGGACAGCTATTTCCTTATTGAGTCTCCAAGGAGAAGCTACCCTCGCGCACAAGTTCCTATTCACCTACCAGGCAGTCCAGCTGAGAGACAGGGCTCTTGTTGCCAGGCTGGCTGATGTCCCAGACTTTGACGCACCCCTTCCCGCCCGTGTACACGTGTCTTGTGGGGTTGCTGATGGTAACTGCACACACAACTTCCCCGTGGTTCAGAGTGTTGATCTGACGGGCATGGCGAGGGATTCCTGGACCGATGAGGGCATCAGGTGGGAAAGGAACAGGCTGCATCTGACCATCTGCAGTAACGTGAAAGGAGTAGGCTCTTTGGGGAAGGGAATGAATAGAGAAGACAAAAAAAAAAAAATCATCAGCCAGTTACAGTGCTATAATGCAAGAAAAAACAGTATTTTTAAATTTTATTTCTTTGCCAATCTTTTTCTCATGAAAATCAGAGCTACATTGCCAAGTAATACAGGCACATGAAACCTCAGAGGGAGACAAGGATTCACAATAGATATTTTCAGCTTGTCTCAACTGAAGTATTTGTGCAGTGGGGAAGCACATCAAATTCTACCCTTAACTCTACGGACCAAGGTCATGGCTGCTATCCCTCAGCCACCTGGATAATCAAAAGATCTTTCACAGCCCCTGGTTTCTAGCCAGCCGTTCCAAGTCTCAGCACCACAAGTCCTGCAGCAGCAATCCCTCACCAGGCACTACTCTCTTTCGGCCTTCTTCCATGAGACTTGCACCTGTTGCCTTGCAGTAGCGCTAGCCAAAGTTCAACTTTTGCTCCATTTCTGCACCTCATCTTTAACATCAGCACCAGCTGCGCTCACACACCTCTCTTTCCAGCTGGTAACTAGTGCTTTAAACAGAAAATAGAAACAAGCAGAGTGGTTGCACACATCTTTCATCAGAAAGCTGATACTATCTTCTCATAATTATGTTTTCTTGAATAAGTATTTTGGAAAAGCTGAAAGGCTCAGTTTCCCAGGTAGTTTTGGCACTTCTGTAACACATTTATTTGTATTCAGTGCATGATTTCAAGTATATGGAAACTGAGGGTTGAGGAAGTGAATCCCAGCACTGAATAAAAACACTCTTCCTTGGGGAAAGTACACAAAATTATTTCTTCATGTTTACTGTGATGTTTAAAGTGAACTCTAGTCAAGGACGAGGGTACAAATAGCAGCTAATAAAGGTTCAGGTGCGGGGGGGGGTGTTCTTTGTTTTAAATAATGAAAATACTACTGCAAAAGGCTGCTTTTTGTTTTACTGGTGACTTTTTTTTTTTTTTTGCTTCTTCTGTTTTAAGCACATCCATAGTTCATGTTTTTGATGCTGCTGTTACATTAACAGCATTCTTCAAGAGGCCAAAGTGGATAAAAATGGTCAGATATGGGTATCCTTTTTTTTTTTTTTTAGTACTGAGCTACTGTCTCCCTAGTGATACATTTATTTTTCTAATATTTTCTTGTGTTCAGAATTGCCCTTTTTTTTCCCAAATGTACCTTATTCCTCAGAAATCTTCAGTCACTGTAGCTCAAGTATTAGTATTGCATCCCTCTTCCAAGCATCCAACAATACATAATTCAATTTAATCTTCTGTTCTGAGCTCTGAGCTAGTATTTTCAAAGTATTTTATTGCATGTTTCCAAGTATTGCACAGTTTGAAAGGAAGAAACAAGCAAGATGCCTGGATCCGTAACAGACATCACAACGCAACTGAATATGCCCAGGAGCAGAGCAGAAGATATTCCTTTAAAAAAGAGTGAGAAAGAACTCTCCAGTTCTTTCATACAGAAGGTAACAGTGGAAACCATCATCCCATGCAATATCACAGTTTTCTCAGAAAGGGAGGGTAAAAACTGGCTAACAGTAAACTGCTATTAAGAAATTAATAGTGCATATACATGCAATTCCTGTTTCATGGCCAGACATGAGAGTTGAAAGCCTGCTGAAAGAATACACAGAAATGAAAGACGAGTGAGTGCAGAAGATGACAAATCTGTCACGGAAATGTCAGGAATGGGAAATGCAAGATAAGAGAGGAAGTGCGAAGTTCACTCCCTTACATGTATGCAAGATGCACAGTACATCAAATGTATTTCTTCCCATGGGACCCTTTCTCTTTTTTTGTATGAAGAATTACATACAAATGTATATAATGATAAAGGCTTAACTAGAAATCTGTGTTATTTCTGTGAAGAGGAGTAGAGAGAGGACTGTCCCAAAGTAGTTATTCACCAAACAGATGAGACAGAGGATGGGAGAGGAAGCAGAAGAGGAGTGGCAGCAAGACTGCTTGAGGCTGAACAACTGCTTAGGATCAGGTACTGAATCCAACTAAAGAGTCACACAGCACTTAAGAGGCTGAAAAGCTGGGCCCCATCCTGGCCTCCAGATCAAAGTCAGCTGCAGAACATTTGTGAGCAGTAAGAGTACACAGAACTGCACAACTTTGAAGTCTCAGCCTGCCCTTGCTTTTATCATGGACAGAAGAAAAACAATTAAGCAAGTATTAAGCAATGTTTTCCAGCATGTTTAAGATGAATAATCCACTTGTATGTGATTATTTTAATGGAAGGTTACAGCGTAAATGTTCTATTCAATTCAAAATACCTAAATAATTGGTGTTTTGAAATGCTTCTGTGCATACACACAGCTTCTCAGTTCTTGCTGAGATAGGGTGGGAGGAAGATAATAGGAACATTTTTCAAGTGCTTCATGCATACTGTAGAATTACGATGACTCTTCTGCTCTGAAATGCCAGAGACTTACCCAGTGTACTTTTAATCACGTAGAATTTTACCAGTATGCTCGTGTTTAAAGTGTGGTTATATAGACCATAAAAGTAGTCCCTCTTTTTTATCATCATGAGCAGGCATTTGCTTCCAAGACAGGATGACTGAGTTTGAGGGCCTAACAAACAGACCAGCAAGCCAAGACAGCTTTTTCTACAGTGCAAGTTATCAACAATCCACTGTGTAAAGACATGGATGGCTACACATTGCCAAATCCCTCTGCCCCTGCCAAGACAAGCACACGAAACAGTAAACGTTCCCGTCTGCTTGAAGATGTGTGGCATGTCATGCTAACATCACCACTGTCAGCATACATATGGGGGTCTAGTAACTTGTACCTAACTAGGTATTACGGTATAACTTTTCATTACCCATACCTTTTAACTTTGAAAAAACTTGCATCATTTGCAAGACTGACACTCCCTAGACAAGGAAAGCTTCCATCTCCAGAAGAGCACAGTGCTGGAGACAGCAGAGCAAATGACTTTTTGCAGCTCAGTCGCTGTCGTTCTTGGCTACCTCTCCATCAGGTCACCTTGACTGCTTCTGGGGAGGACTGTACTTCCAGTGCCACACCTACAAAGCTGTAGGTGTACTTACATATGATTAAGAAATGACTCAATTTTTAATGCGCTAGATATATTCACAGGCTGAATTCTCAAAAATGACAAGCATTTTGGTTGTCCCATCTTAAGAGTCAATATTCAGTAAAATTTGGTAAATTCTTGAGTTCCCTAAAGCTCAAGGTATTTCTTGACAGGCACCCCTTGACCACCCATCTTTCTCCTCAACAAATTGCTACTGACATCTGAATTCCATAACACTGCAAAAATGCAATGCACATTTTCGTTCTTTTACAATGATTTTTGTGAACTGACAGTGTATGCCAGAAATTGCTGCTCAGCTTCATGATGATCATGGATTTTTGTCTCACTCACAGCATGCTGCCTCTATGAAATGTGTGGGTTCCATGATTATCCATCTTTGGTGAAATGACCATTAGCATTAAGATAGCCCTTCCTCATGTTGGGCTAACAATCACAGCGAACAAAGAAAAAGTTATTCTTATACAATGCAATTACAATTGAATAGGAAACAAGCTGAGTATATATCAATTAATATGTAAATATACACTTGTAATTAATTGCATACTATGAAAAGAACAGTTACAAGACAAATTTGCATGCCTTTTATTTAGCAAAGAGTCCTGAGAAACAGTATACTGTCACTTCTTATTATATTATTTCTGAATAACAAAAACATTCTTGTGATCTATTGTATCCAAAGACTCCTCATCAGTGTCAAAGCAGCACTGAGAACCTGCAGAGTTCCTATATATCACAGCATAGTAGGTGATATTAATACAACACAGTTTCTCAGCTTAAATCCAGTAATTACGGCCCTCCAATTTCCACATAGGTATCAAATAAGTATACAATACGTAAGTATCATCTGCCATGCTGAGGAGAGTTCAGAATAATTAATTCACTGCTCAAGAACATGGCAAATCAACTAAACTACCTAACTGCCAGCTACTCTTAAGTATTCAGACCGATATAATGGATGCAATTCCTGCCTACTTAAAGTAGCATGCCTTAAAGGAAAAAAAAAAAAGGAAAAAGGAAAAAAGCTTCCACTTCATCCCTCCAATTCAAACAGAATTCCTTAACTTGCACAAAAATAACCCAATGGCAAAACACAAAAGCAGACAGTTCCTTCTACTGATGACTGTATTTTACTTCGAGCTCTTCTTTGTACTCCAGCTTCTTTTTAGTTGTAGTTATCACAACAAACAGTGAATATCTGAGTATGGTGTTTCATTATATAGGACAAAATGCCAAGAAATAAGGATAAAGGTATTTATACAGAAATAACAAAATCTTTAACTTCACACATGTCATCAAATAATTCTATCCAGAGATACAAAGGGGGGAAAAAACAACTTGTTATTCTAGAATATAATAAAATTAGCCTTCCTTTAAAGTTTTCCTCATTGTACATTCATTGAACAAGTATGAAGATCAGGAGAACTGAAATATTTTAACTTTTGCCTTGGGCAATTCCAGAACAGTATGTTATTCTTTTCTAAAAACACAAAGAGAAGTCAGCTTATAACTAGAAGTTGAAAGAGTTAACATTTACCACATGAAATTTCCCTTTCCTACTAAAATGAGAAAAATGTATTTTCAGCATTTTCTGGTGTCTCTGTATAACATCTCATGCTTCAATTAAAACCACATTTGAAAAAAAATACTGAGGAATACATTTGTCCACAATGCTACCATTAATTCACAATTTTAGACAGCAGGGAAGCGATACTATGGACACAAATCTTACCACTGGGCTTGAAAATCTGTGTTCAGTGCACAATCCAACTACTAGAAGGTATGGTTCACATCAAGGAGAAATCCTCAACAACATTAGCAGCTATAGAAGACTAAGAGCTAAATAAGTACTTTGTTAGAAAGGCTATGCAAAGGAAAAAACATGATTACAACAACACACCAAAACCTTATAGTCCAGGACATAGTTAAATGTATCAAAACAACAGAGAGCATGACTCAAAACACCACATGTTCATGTCCAAAACTAGTACTGTTTTCCTACCCCCAACCTAAGACAAAGATAATTATTGATTAGGTGATGGCTCAAGGCAACCTGGAAGGAAAAAATACCCCATTCCCCAAAATAAACCCCAACCAAAACCAGAAAAGCTGCTAAGAAAAAAATAATCTACTGATAGGAATCAACTTTGAAACCAAGAATATGAAAACTTATTTCATACACATTCATGTCAAGTCCTTGTCCATAAAATGAATTACTGAACTACAAACAGTTTAAGAGAGAAAACAGCTAATATAAGATCACGTGTTTGTACACCAAAATATCAAAGTAATATGAAAAATATGAAATGCAGCATAGGAAATAATTTATCAAGAAAACCCCAAAACCCAACACAACCTCCCACCAAATGCAAGGTATAGTTCATTTGTATAATTAAGAAATTGCTGAAGACATTTTGACTTTCTAGATTGCTACCCAATTTCCCAAGTACATCTGTACCACTGCTAACGAGGTTAGACTCTGCAAAGAGCAAAACTAAAAGATTCACATTCAGGAACATACAAAGATGGTAGTAAAGATTTACATTTAATCAAGTTACAAAACAAGGCAAGCAAAAGACAAGCTTTCCAGACACAGCTCCTTGATAAAAACAGATGGACAAGTAGGAGTGGGTTCTTAAGAGGCTACTAATTTTACTAACAAGCTAGTCATTAACAGATCTCAGAATACACACGGGTTAAAGAAAACTGGGTGCTATCAGAAATATCATTGCTTTGGAAAGAAAGGAACTTAATTTTCACCCTGCTTCTCTTGGAAGCAGGGCTGGGTGAAAAAAACAGTCTCAACATAACCATTGATAAAAATGTGCAGCCGTGAGCATACATGTATAGCTGGGGGTTCAACAGTTCAATTTGAAAATTCTCTGTACCACTTGCAACAAGACTCAGGATAAAATTCCACATCTCATAAAACAAATTTGATGTGGCACCTTAACTGCACTGTAGGAAAAAGGCAGATTTTTAAAATAAACCAGGATCACTCCACTAGTTTGCATGATTATATAACCCATGTACCTCGTACGGAAAATACAGGAGACTTGCCCAATGTAGGTAAGAGATACTCTAAGATGCTGCCGGTAGCAGACAGCGTCTAGCTACCTGTAGCCAAGACTAAAACAAGAGATCGTTCTAAAGCTGTCAATGGAAGGATTAACAGATCAGTTCATGGAATTTTGGGTTTGCCCCACTTACAATAAAGATAAACAAAGGAGTCACACAGGAGGAAATGACTGGCTCAGTCCAAGCAACAGGACCACAAAAAAACATCAAATCAAGTGGAGAGTAGGGAGCATGTGCCAAAGTAGGCTATCTACGAAGTACTGCGAATAAAGTGCTGAAAACACTAAATAAAAAGATGTAAAAAACCCACACGCAACCACACAGACTTTAATTTAGCTATGAAATACCAGGATACAAAGTATAGCAGCATGCATGCACTGCTTTTGTGCCTGGAATAGTGTAACAACTAGAACCGAGCCACAGAAAATTTCTGACTGAACAAAAGTAGGTTTTCAGGGCTTATAATATAAAATATTGCCAGGCATTACTAATGGAATAAGTCATTGAAAGCTTATGAATATACTTGTTTAAAAGTAAAAACTTACAGTCACTGGATTATACAATCTCCAAAAATGTTTTATATAAGTATGCCAAATTCTACTAAAGTCAGCAAGAATGAGTCTGACCCTTAATAAAAGAATGTTTTGAGAACAAAGCCTGTTCCTTACTGTACTAAATTTAAATATACCACCATCTGATACATAACACCAACTCACTGAGCCCTCACTTCAGTAATCTTGTCAACATACCACCAACTTTTCAAATTCAAGATTTAACAGGTTTCTCACACTGCCAACAGATAGCTAAGTCTGTTCTCAGAAGCATGGTGGGTAACAACGAAAACACATTCAGGACGGCTTTCCTAATCTAAGTCTGCTGCTTTCCTACTGTTATGGGAAAAGAATAAAAGAAAATACACTCTTTTGCCTGTAAACTGGTGTACTTTTAAGGATGTGGGCATGACCAACGTATCACTAGCTATTACCAGGAGTTCAAGACGAAGGCAAATAGAAACGTGTGTCTATAGAACTTTCACCACAGTGTGTCTTACATAACTTAGACAGTATCCTAAAAGTAATAGTTTCTGAATTTTTCCTGAAGCTGCAAATAGGAAAATTAAACCATGATAGATTGGTAAAGAAGACAGTATGTAAAAGGAACACCCAGCGTCAGCAGTGTTAAGTGACTTTCAAAATTATGCAAGTACCTAGATAAAGAGAAACTCGTCTAACTGCAACTTTCCGTTGAAAGAAAAGACTGAAAGTGAAGTGTGAAGGGACAAAGAATAGGTTCTAACAGAGTGTCAGAAAACTCTCTCCAAGAAAACAGATTAGTCAAATTTGCAGTCTGTGCTTTGTTTGTACCTGCATAGGCTTAATTGTCCAGAAAAACACATTTTTTAAGGGTCATGCATGCTTACAGCTAATCTCAGTCTCAACAGTCTACCAAAGCCAAATTACGGAAAAAAAAATGATGTATGCTGTTTTGGTGACTTTATTTTATTGTGACACTAATAAGCCACAGCATCACAGAAGTATTTTATTTAACCACCTCTTCGTCAATAAATAAAAACTTTTAAATAAAAAGAACCTGTTGTGAAAGCTATCCTACGTCTATGCACCACCTGCTGCACAACTGCTTCATCATCCTTTTGCTCTCCAGCTGCACGCTTACACAGACATTTTGAAGACCTTGCTCCATTACGCAAGGTGTGCACCAGTTGCTAAAATAAGTGCTTCAGATACCCATTGTGATCAACGGTTGCAGACTCTCATGCCTGATAAAACAGGTGCCAGACCAGGAGTCTGTGAGTTTACACTACACATTTACACTCAATATAATACAAAGTTTAGTTTCAATATGTCTTTATCTTACACGTTTTACAACTGTTTACCAGTTTGTAGTTTCCTTAACTTCCCGTAGAAAGGAGGAAATAAAAAACCTTAAAGTATACCTTCAACAGCTTTTCCCTGGAAATAGGTATATGCACACCTGTTTTGGGATATGTAGTCTAAACCAATCTCCTCGGAACAACCAGACACTAGCCCCTTCAGAATTCTTGTTCACTGACACAAGATAGTTTCATTCCCTCTAGATATTGCAGATGTTACCAAAATGTTAAAAGTTACTTACGGTTTTCCCCCAGGAATCCCTGCTAGATTTGGAGGGATTCCAGGTACTCTCATGTGAGGAGGAGGATCAAACCCAACCTGACAAGGAAAAATGAATTAATCTCACACTTGCAATTTCTCATTCAGCAAGCCCCTTTTCTTCACCCCTAAGATATTACGCATTTAACCAAAATGCAGCTTTTACCCACAGTACTAGCTAAGTACACGCCCCTTCCTGGGGGTTTGGGGAAGAAGATGCGTTCCCTCGGCATGCTTCTGCTAGAATCATTCATATGCAAATACGAAACCAATAACGTGTATTATGCATTCACACCACTGAGCATAACACAAATACCCCTGTGTTAGCACAGCCCCAGCCCTGGAATCAGAGTGGGCGGTGTGTCGGCACGCAGCCGCGGCAGCGCTCCTTAGCTCTGGCGCAGCCGGCACGTACCCGTGCCGGCACAGCGCGGCGCTGGACAGCAGCTTCATGCCCCAGCTGGGATCTCAGCGTGGCTCCGCACCGCGCCGCACCGCGTGGGCACATCAGCCGAGGGATCTCTCACGCAGGGTGCAGACAAATTTGTCCACAGCTTAAGTATACTACGCTCTCTTTACATACTGCAAGTCCACTAAACTTTTATAGCTTGAATAAATATGTACATGAAATAATCCAAACAGAAATTCTGGACCGAACAGACTTAGTTTTTCTTCTGAACACTATACCTGAGTTAAAATTCTTATTGCTATAAGGAGTGCATATGCCACTTAGAATTTCTACTTTTTCACGTAAAAGCCCTGTTTACCGGTTTGAAAAAAGTAGCCATACCTGCAAGAATGAGAAGATGACAAGCTTCCATCCAGTCTTGCAAATTTACACATAGGTAAGTCTGTCTATGAATAAAGCTGCCACCAAGCTCATGTTTGCAGAATCAGGCCTCTAGGTTATTCTGCATGACAGCAGCTATAACTACTATGGCTCCGTTTTCTTACTGCACCCCAACAGCAATTATTCTTAACACACCTTATCACAGAGCTCCAAGATACGTATCGACCAACTTCTCATGTTGATTTCCACAACAAACAAAATACAAGGACATAGATAAAAAGACTTCTACATGCTTCAAGATTAATTTAGTACGTCTGTATGAAACACACATCTTGTTCAGCAAGAAAAAAAGCACATGTCCACAGCACCAATGAAATACTTCGTAGCTACCAAAACTACCTTTTTCAATTAAAGCATAAAATAGTTTTTTTACATTTATTGATTGGGCAAAGCACTGATGAAGGTGAAGAAAAAAAGGAAACATACATAAAAACACTGAGATTTTTTGTTTTCAAGGTGCAAATTTGTTTCTCCAGCCACTCAGCAAAGTGAAACACACAGTGAAGCTGTCAAGCCTCTGGCACTGTTATAACTTGGGAATTCAACAGTGCCAAATGAAGCATGTAGCTCTTCTCAGTGAACCACAACTCACATGACTGAGATTGCATGCAACGTATTGCCTACCATAGGAGATCTTCCATAGGCAACCACGGCAGCTGCAGCAGCAGCAGCACTCATCTGGGGTGACATATTGTGCAGACTGGCATAGGCTGCCCCTGGACTGGTTAACTCTCCATTCATGCCAGCATGAGGTACCATTCCAAACGGAGCAGGGTACGGTCCTGGTACTGCCAATGGTGTCCGCAAACCTGCAGCTATGGAATAATGAAGTCGGGTAGCTTTATTTATATATTCCTGCATACAGGGAAGGAAACAGCCGTTTTTTCCGCCTACAATACCTAACCTTCCCCTCTGACATACCTACACTGCTAAGAAACATTGCCACAATTTATCAGTACCAACACCTCTTAATTCACTCAGCGTAAATAAGATCTACTGAAGTCTGAACTGGCTGATTACTGCTAACAATCTCTTCTAGCATTACCTATTTCCATTTCTGTAATATTTCCATGTTTACATTAATCTCTCCTTTGCCAAATTAAGCAGTAAAGCTGACAGATATGGTTTACACAGCTCATGTCTGAAGCAACTGTGCTGTACCAGCCTGAATAGCAAAAGTAAACTTCCCCCTGCATTTGTCAAGATTTACACTGCAGCAAATATTAGTAGACTCAGACAAAGAGCTGGAGAAAAGATTGCATTCAGAGTAAGTACCAGAAACTTCTGAGAAGTCTTTTTATATTGCATTCGGTCTCTGGATTATTTCAAAAAAGATAAAGACAAAAGTAAACAAAGAAGGATAAGAGATAGAAAGATATTCAAACTCTTAATAATCCAAACATCTGCTTCTCATCAAGCCCTCTCTTGATATCAAGAACAAAGCAATACATTTAGTTAACATTTGCACAGAACTACATATGTAAAAAAAGATTAATTTTGGAACCATAAAAGCATGTGAGGTAATGCATTACCAGCCTGGTTAACCAGAGGGTCCATTGTTGGAGGCTTGCCAAGGCCTGGACGAAGTCCTGGAGTAGCACTAGTGCCTGGAGTTGGCACATCACTTCGAGGAGTCGGTGTGCTGGATTTCAGAACAGGCGTGCTGGCTTTTTCATGCTGGTATCATTAAACAAATTAAATGAGTATTATTTTTAATCCAGGCCATATTATACAATTTATCACAACAGCAGCTGGGATGCTGGGCACCTACTACCTAGTCCCTCAGCCAATTTTCATAAATCCACGCAATGCTGACAACATTAACTTGTGAGAGAGAAATGCTGACCTTTTTGATTGCTGCCAAAATTAAAATAAGAAAAGAATCGCAGAAAGTTATTTTTCCTTCTTCCATTGGCATGAAGAAAAAAAAAAAAGCCCGAGCTAATTTTTTTTTCAGGACAATACAGTATGCATCACCAAATTATTTTAGCTTGAAATCATTACTGTCTGAATTATTATTGGATGCAGCAAATCTAAGTACAAAATGCCACGACAGTTGATAGCATCAAAAAATCATGACGCAACAGCTACAGAGAATCTGATCCAATTAGTAGTGATACTGCAGGAGAAGTTTTCAAAAAGTAACAGCTTATTTAGAAAAGTTTAACAAAAGCATGGAGAACTTCTTAGTAACTATATACAGACTATGTTAAACCATCAGCTATTGCTCAAGAAAAAATCAACAATGCTTAAGTGACTCTTGTACTTTGTAACATATTTGCAACTCATTTGACAGAGATGTAGGAAATGAGAGAAATCAAAATGATGCAGAAAATATTGCTGAGGAGGAAAGCTGAATAATACCATATATAGGTCTGGAAACACAGTAGTCTATTTCAGCTTCAAATGTTTAAAGCCGTGTACTTTCTGACACAAGTAGTTGCAGGAGAATGGAGAGTTACACTTTACGAGAAAGAGTAACATCTGGACATCAGACTTCTACCCACCAGACTCATTTCTTTGGACTTGAGGGAAGTGGAACTTCCTGAAGAGGCCGTAGATGCTGGACTGCTAGAGGCGTCTTTCTTCAGCAGGCGGGTTTTATCTATGCCATTTTCACGTGGCGAATGAGTGGGACTTGCCCTTGGGGAAGAAGGATCCTAAAACAATGGGAAGGGAAGAACAGCACAGAACGGCGTCATGGGTTGGTACACAAACACCACTAAGGACTCTATGGGAAAAAAACTAGAAGAATTTAAGCAGTAAGTTCAAGTGACAAGCCATTTTGTTATCTCTATAGAAAAAAAAGCTGAAATCCCTTCATCAATTTAGAGACATAAGTAAGTTCATATAGTAAGCAATCTGGTTTTATTTTACACTACAGGTAATCATAAACTGTTTCCAAGCATAGAGCTTGCAATCTAAACATTCCTAAGTACAAACTAAGGCAAGTGTGCACGACACGTGATGAGAGCAAGACCAACAGTAATTGCAGTAAGTTTACGCTGTTTTTCCCATGTACGTTCTCCACGCGCTGCTAGTGAAAACAAACATTTCAATAATCTCTTTTAGGCCATACCAACCTTGCTCATCTCTATCTTCAGAAGAAGAGATAAAGACGCATGTTTTATACGCCATAGTATCTGTCACTTCTTTCTAAATACCGTCTGCAATTGCCTCACTACTTAAATGTAGAGGAAAACTGAAATCACCTCTCAGGTAATTATTTTTCTCTCTTCCAGAGGAACTCTCTGCATTTACTTTAACCTGAAATAGCCAACCCAGCAAGCTACAATGCCATCAGAGCTCTGCAGGTTCTCCATGTTCCTTTGGCTAATGAGAATAGCGGCAGGAAGGAAGCAGCCCTCACAAGAGGTAACTAAGTCTACTGATTGATTATTGAACAGTTTCATTGTAAGTAGGGCTTCTGAAAGGATTACGAAAATCCCTAGTTGGCCCCCCATTTTTCTACTCGGCTGACATCATTTGGACACTCGGAGCTGCTGAAGACACTTCTCTGTCAGCTTCTCTCCCTGTGCTTTTCACAGAGCAGAACCACCTTGCTACCATACTGAGGCTTCCCAAATCTCTTTGTTGTATGAAATAAAAGATGAAGAACAGGAAAGGCCCATCCCTTCACCTTGATGCCACTGCCAAATCTCTGCCTTGGAGAAAAGAAAAGTGGCTACAACCTCTGGAAAATCTTGTGAACTGACTGACTTCATTCTGACTTCATTCTAAAAGCCAAACATTTCTGGAAAATGCTGTCTTTAACATAGCACATTAAAATACTCGTAATTTTTAAGGTACCAAAAATGGTTTTAATAATACTCCTACTGTTAAATACAAGGTTAGGTATTGTCTTCCTTTTTCATTTGAAGACAGTAGTTTGAAAACCTCAGCTCTCCACCTGCATCTCACCACAACTCTCTCCACTACAGAGCAGCTGTGAAGCATCAGAACATGACCGCAGAGGGAACAGACCTGGACAAAGCAGCAGAAGGAAAAGCTGAGAGGGCAATCAGATAAAGCTCAGAAGAAGACATAGTAACTGCAGTACTAACAAAAAGGAGATGTTGTGAATATTTTAACATATCCACACAGAGGAATCTTTTTCTTCTAACATCTAAATGCACTTTTCCTTTAACCTTTGGGCAAATGTCAAGACTACAAAAATGAAAAAAGTTACCTCATTGGATACATCTACAACCAAGTTATCGTCACTCTTGTCCCCATCACTGTCCTATTAAAAATAAATAAATATAGTGTTCATTTCAATTAGTACATTAAGAGCCCAGAGAGAAAGACTACGCATCTACTCAGACATTTTTTGTTTGTCCTAAACAAAAAGCAAACAGCCTTTCATTAACTTATTAGCAATAGGGAAAACAATGAAAACAGGAACACAACACCTTATTTCTGCTTCAATAATAAAACCCAAATAACGTAGAACTAGTTGAAAGGTGGTGGTCTCACCATCAGGGCAAGATGGTCCAAAACCCCTCCTTATTACCGTCGTAAACAGTGTTATCACTACTCCTAACAGAATGAGTTTCTCTTTGCATATACTAATCTTACTCATTAATCTTACAAAAATCACTGCTTGTGCACACCTGAAGAAAAAAACAGATCTCAAAAACCTGGAGCTTTTTGGCATTTGTTTGATGAATCAACTTCCTCAAAGTAATTGGATAATTATTCTCCTCTTCCAGAAAGGACGTTTTGAAATGGAAAGTTCTGGGGAAGAAAAAGCTTCAGAAATGCCAAGGCATTTCAACATTTATGCCTAACAAAGCAAAAATACTTTGACATTCCTAAATGGAAATGTTTTATTGTGGCTTGTCAAGCTGCATTTTGACTGTTTCACATAAATCTGTGTTCACCTGAGCTGCTCTACTGCCTCACAATAGCTGTTAGGTTACTCAAGTGCTTCCTGGTCCCTGTCTCTAAAATGGGCTGGGATGCCCCAGCAGACCCATTCTATGATAGACAGTCATCTAGTGATTTCCACAGTGCACCATGGTAGTTCAATCAGAAGGTGAGTCTTGACTCAAAAACATCCCGTCCCCCACCCCCCCAAAAAAAAAAAATCAAATTAATGACAAACTTAAAATTTTTGTGGGGCCAAGTTTGATATTTTCAATAACAATACTTTTAGTTAAAAAGTTTCTAGGCAAACAGACGTACAAGATCGCTCAAACTCTGCCCCATCTCTTCCTTTCAAAGTGTCTGGGCTATCAAACTTAACATTGGCAGACAGAAAGTAAAACACCAGTTCCTTCCTCTCACTTCAGGCCATAATTTATTTAAAACAAAACAAAACAAAAAACCACACAACAAAAAGACCCCAAACCAAAACAAACAAAAAAACCCCTAACAGGTAGTTTCAACCTTTCCCCTCTGCTTTAGCAGCTGAATATTGCTCCAAGAAATACTGCAGACATGTAGGGACCCAAGAGTGCCACTGAAGACAGAATGGTGGCTCTCTTTGCCACTCAGAAAGCTGTCCAACCAAAGGGTGCAGAAGGAGAAGGAACAGGAAAGCTTCAGCACCATTTATCTGCCACCTCTTGAAAAGTATGAAGCACCCAGAAGGCAAGAATAGGTTAGAACACATTTGCACGTGTGGGAGCACAGTAGATGGGACACTTGTTCACCAGAAATAGCACCCCTGAGGAGGGCAAAAATAGCTGCCAAGCAATGACTAAGTGCACTCCATTGACTTTGTCATCTTGAGAAACAGAAATTTACTGGGACTGTGAAAGGCATCTCCTATAGGTACTATTAATATCAGAAGATTCTCCTCACTAACAAATCCACAAGTTGAAAACATACAGGTCCTAACATGAAAATCAGTTCGAAGTCAAATTTTGCATCTTATTTCCAAAAGCAACAATTCTTACAATTCATTTATCTCCTTTCCTACAAAAGCAGCACTTCCTTGTCCCTACAAGGGCCTTATCTAAAATGAGCTCTAAATCAGCAGCTCTGTGTTTGCAGAATCAGGAAACCTTTAAAAAGACAGATCTTCCAAATTAGAATAAATCTGGAACTTCCAAATATCCTTGTTTTGCTCAATTCTTTATTTTGATGCTACCTTTATCTGTAAAATCCATTTCAAGTGAACAGCAAACAGAACGCCACATTTAAAGTGTGGATTAAAACAAACTGCTTCTGCAGTGCAATAATATCCTTTCTATTTCTTTCCAGTAGTAATAGAAGAAAAACAAGTCAAGCTTTTTCTTCCTTTTTTTTTTTTTTTGTATCAAATGTAGCTTAAGAATGCTTTATCTTCAAATATTTAAAATGAAAAATGCCCATGGAATATCAAACCCTCAAAGTTGAGGGAGTAACATGGGGAAGTTTGCCAAACTCTTCCGTAATCAAAACAAGATTACTAGAAAGTGGTGAAAATACAACTTGCAAAACAGTAACAGTACTACAACACCACAACATGCAGAAAGGGGAAAGTAACCCCATCCACTGTCACTAGCTCCGGGGATATCCCATAGCTGCTCAGAGATATTCTGGGTCCAAGTGGAAAGAAGTTACCCTGCCAACTACTGAGGAAATAAAGTGGCACTTGATTTTCTCTTGGATTTCAGTAACCAGGAAGTAATTAGTGATCGGATTCATACAAACCAGACAATTTACCACATTGTTACTATGTCAAAGAATAATATCTTCTGTTAGACTTAAGTGCTGCTTTTCAGTACGCTTTCACACCAGTTGTAGTCTCTAAAGCCTGTTCAAGTATCATCCTGTGATTTGGCTGAGCGTTTAGACTTGAAGTGGAAACCCTACGTGAACCTTCTGAGGTTCACGTATGTCACACTGTTGCACTGTAGTGTCTCTTTGAAACCAAGCAACAAGCAAGCTAGTCAAAAATGCAGAACACAAACTGTGAACTTTTTTGTATATCAATTTGCTTTGTGCTGAAATTGCCGTATCAGCTGAAAGCAATCTTTAGAAAGTTCGTACAGCCTCATAACATATGCAGTTTGCAATGGTAATTATATACTCAACACGGTAATAGTAATAGCTAGTATCAGAAAAACATACTACTCACCCACCACCCCCAAATCAACAAAATCCTCCGTTCCAAACAAACCTGCAGGTTTTAGAGCAGTCCAGAAAGGATCTCTTGCCCCAGAACACTTGAGAATCCCATACAGCTACTCCAGGCTCATTATTCCCTGATGAGGAGTATTACTTGACAATAGCCCGAACTATTGAGTCACTGCTCTTCCCACAACATGAATAATGGTCTCTCTGGCACAAATATTCATGTACTACATCAGCCATAGGAAACACATTGCCTTGCTCTTCACAGCTCCTTTACTCCTCATACAAGCACAGTGTGTGCAAATAAATTAATCATTTCTTTGACACAGATTTGCTTACATAGTGGCTGGAATCCTTATCATCCACCTTTCTCTTTTTGATGTCATTGGCATATTCAGGGCCATTCCTGCGTTTATCTGTGCTTCGCAGACTGTCCGGGACCAACAGAGAATTACTCTGTAAAGACAAAAACCAAGGTCAATCAAAAATTCCTTTCAAAATTCCTTCATATATACTTAAAAACTCAAATTGGAGGTGATAGATGCTTTAGAAATGTGATACCTACATAATCTTTCATTCCATTTAATTCAACTCAAAGTCCTCCAGGCAAACATGTACAGCTACATGCATTCTAAGAAGCTTGGCTTTTTATCGTTCAACTTATCAAAAGTTTAGTTCACTTGTCAGTCACCATCTATTTAACTAATTCAACTGAATTTATTGTTTAGGAGAAGCAGGCTTGCTGTTTATTCATGAGCAGGTAACAATGATGTTTTTATTTATTTTTTAATATACAGATCCCATATAAAAGAGATTTACTCAATATGATCTGATTGATTGCTTACTTCTAGACCATCATAAATACATGAGGCTTTGGTATCTCTACATCTGCAGGCATGGATAGATATATGGTAACTTGCCTTTAACTCTTAAAATAACAAATATTTACCAAATAAGGTTATGCAGTAATCATTTGTTTGCTGCGGTAAACTACAGTTGGATGCCTTCAACAAATGTATGGCAAACAAAGATCAAATATTTTTACTTCCAGCATAACATTCACTACTAGTGTGAAATTAAGGCTAAAGTGTTGTTTAATCAGACTCGATCTGAAAAACTAAGGCCAACACACACACACACACAAAAGACAAGCAAAGGCTAATCTTTTCCTCAAACTACATGGACTGCTCTCATTCATGCTAAGTTATGCTAAGTACAAACTGTTGACCCAAAGAGAAAGGCATTTTAGACATTTTTCAGTCACATGACAATTTGACATGCCTGCGATTCCCATCTCCATCTCCGTTCCAGCTAAAGCATTAAAACGTGTTACAATGAGTTCTTTTAAGTGCAGGATTAGCATATGCAAGAGGGCAATTTGTTCAGTGATGTGTTAATGCTGTGAACAATACTGAATGAGTTGAGAAAAAAATCTCCTTTCACAAAGACCTGGTAAGCCTAGTTCCTAAAAGCCGAGTACATGCTTACATAAATAAATATATGCTTACATAAATATATAAGTAAATACGTATTTACACGCATACACGTCTCCCACAAGAGCAGACCTAATACCGACATATATACTATGATTGAAGTGTAAGCCCACAAAGGAAATACTTAGATCTACCCGAGACACATATATTTACTCTTAATATATCATAAACATACACTAATAGCCAGTGAACTGTGCACTGAATGGCTTCCCCTTTAAAAACCTGAGGACATCACAGAGGTTTCGTTCAGACATTAATGTTTAGTCCCAAGGAGAAGGAAAACCAAACAGGGTACATAAGGCAATCTGAATCCTCTTTTTCCTACTTCAGAAGCTGCACTTTAAAGGCAACTCTAAGCTCTTTTATTCATGACTATTCAAGCTAAACAAATGCCAAGGGGCTTACATAAAGCATATAGGAGGGTCTAAGGAAATTCAGTATAAAGAAGCTCAAAATAATGTCTTTACTGCAATGTTTTGCAGCTAAAAGATGGGCTTGTTGGATCACTGAACTAATTGCCTTGACAGAGTCTGAATTTAACCCCTCGTCTCTTCCCAGATGCACACAACCTCAAGCATTCACTAGTTTGAAAAACATTAAAACTCATCTTCAGCATTTTAATATTGACTCCATCATGTCTGTAGCAGTAGAAACATCTTAAGAAGCAGGGTATCAATTGAAACTTGACCACATGTTTCAGTACTGCAAATGTCTTCTCTTAAGGAGGAACGTCTTTCAGTTAAGAGATACTTCCCCTAACAAAAATCATTTAAAAAAATCTATTTTTAGTACTGAAGAGCTTAGAATAAAAAAAATTAAGGCAAATGTAGTAGAGTGAATAGACTCAGCTTCTCATTTTAAATTGCTAAAATCAAGTGTGAATAACAGAAAGGTGCAAAGGGGCAGCAGCTGGGAAAAATTAGCAACCCTGCTATTTGAAGTTGCTACACAGAAATGTAGGGAACAGCTTGCAAATTCTGGCATCAAATATGTGTTAACTACAACGGCTGATAAATTTTTCTGGTTTAATGTGAAGTCTACCTAGACAATGCTGACAATATTCTGTACAGTTTGTCTTGCAGAATTTCAATACTACATTCATACTATGTACTTAGGAACTCCTAGGTACACCTAGCTCCCACTGTGTGCTGCAAGCCAAACAAAGATAATTAGATTTGATTTTTCCTTAAAAGGCTGATGGCTTACTTATCACATAAACATATAATTATAACAATAATCTATGGTCCTCACAAGCCTATTCTGCAAAGCGTCTCCCCTGTGGTCCTATTTACACTGCCTTTCTCTAACTCACCACATTCATTTAAAAGCACCATTCCCTGGAAGTAGAGCATCCATGCCAGAAGCTGTTGTAGAGCCGCTTATTTCACACTAGCTATAGTGGCAGTTGCAAATAAGATCGTGCTGCTACTCTGGCAAAATTTACCAGTAAACTCAATAATTTAAAAGTTACTGTTTTGTTTAGCTTAGGAGTACATGGAAGTTCTAACAACCGTGACTAAACTCAGGTAAGTATAACTTCTGATGAAAAAATAGCTTGCTACTGTAACCTACTACCATAATTCAAACCACCAATTGCATAATACTTCATTCAACAATATGAAAATATGCATCTTTTTAAGCTGTGCATATGGTAGATCCAGAACACTAAAGTAACAAGGAAATAAATGCAAATACAAACAAGAACTGGGAAAGAGATGATCATATAAGCCTTGGGCTGGTGACATCTCTTACCGACATACTGTTAACAGCGAACAGTGAGGACAGCCTACCACAAGCCACCTTTCCTCATTTCAGCTCTGGCAGAGTTTATATTTGCTACATGTTCGCTATTAAGCATAGGATTAGCTAGGACATAGCAGCAACAGCTTCACAATCATACAAGTTCTCCTTATCTTCCCTTTAACAAAAATAATCCATTTACTTTTTCCACCAGGCCTACTAACATCAGACTTATTTTCAAAAGTAGGAGAAGGTGGGGTTTTTTTATTTTTAGCTATAATATTTGTACAATTTTTTTTAATACTACTGAAATTTTCCATTGGGATTGATCTTCAGTAATAATCAGTTTGTACAAAAAGGGCAAATATATATATATACACACATGCATAGTTGATTTCCTAAAGAGAAACTGCATGACACCAGTTTTCATTTTGTCTTAATTTCAACAGACTAGATGCATAATTGAGGATAATCCTTGCTTTCATACTAGGAGTTCAATTTATTAGGGATTACCAATGCAACATCTGTAAATCATGAATCTCAGATCAGAACAAATGGTCAAAATCAATTTTATGTAAATGTTTTCTTTTTCTTCCAATAATTCAAAATTTATTCACATTAATCCCTTTCCTTCAAATAAGTCCCTAAAGAAGAAAAAAAAAAAAAAGCCTAATGTAGCACTGCTTCCTGTCAGAGTTACCAGACTGCATAAGGGCTGCTTAACAGGCAACTTGGGATCCTAAAGCAACTTTGCTGCCAGCAAAAGTTAAACAGTGAAACCACCGGCAGCAAATGTGAAACGAAAACCCAGTCGTGATGCACAGAGAGAAGGCAGGTTCCCTATTAGGAATATAACGCACATTATTCAAATGCACTTCTTCAACTGCCATGCCGTTCCCCATAGGAACTACTTCCAAACCACAAGTATGTGTGCCAGAGGTACAGGCTGAGAGCCCACAGTATCTCATTTAGCCCCAGTTATAATAATAATAATACAGCACAGACAACTCACTAGAACATACAGAACTGACAATTAACTTTATGCTGATCATTACGGCAATTAAACAACAGTATTTACATCGCATCTGTGCTCATGGTTCAACTACACCTGGTCCCAATTAAGATCTATTTCCCCTAGTGCTGGACTCTGTACCCCCCCTGCTCCCCTCTCCTTGAAAGACAGGCGGGCACACACTTGCTCTGTGCTTGGCCACTCACTGACTCCCAAACCAACTGTGCATCCCAAACCAACTGCACCCGCCTGCCGCTGCAGCCAGTTACTGCGGCTGAGAGCCGGCCCTTCCCGGTATCACCAAGCAGGGTGGCTGTGTTTATTTAACCACTACGCTGGACCCGCACCGCCGCACCATGCACAAGTGCTACCTACGGATATCCATATGTAGGCAGGCACAAAGGCAATCCCTTGTTGAGCAGGCAAAACAGGATCAATTCTGGCATCTACAACCAAAACATTAGTTGATCAGCGGTCCCACGACTCACTGATAGGAATAACTAGCACTTAACCACCCGCCGAGCAAGGCACAAGAAGATTGCACTCAAAGTTGTTCAACTCAAGAATCATTAACTTCCATTCATTCAATACGCTTCTTGCAAACACACCTCACCAACCCAAAAGTTGACTTACAAAGTCAGGGGGTTTTCATTTAAATTACCGGTGACGAAAAGCTACTGACTTCACCCTTTTTTCACCCACCATTGTAAGTTGTATTTAGACTGGTATGTTCATATTAAGAACATGGAAATCTAGAAGCCTAAATGAATTTGAATCACTCTCCACATTGATTCTGTAACTGGGAGACATTAACAGAGGATAAGGTTGATTTCAGCATTTTCTACCTAATGTTTGTCAGAATCAGGGTATCCATAAAAATTTATATGAGAACACCCCAATCCTCCTGTCCTTCATCATCAGCCTCATGCTGCTTTTTGTCAGCTACAAACTAAACTGCAATGCAGCATCCCACAGCTCTTCCGTGCGAGCAACTCCTGCTGAAGCTAATTTGTGGTTTGCATCCATAAAGACTGTAAGATTTAACTTATTTTTAAGTCGACACAGCAAATAAAATATATAACTGATTAAAGAAATTAAAGTTTTTCGATTACAAGCTATATAATGGAAAATAATACTTTCTTCACAAAAGCCAAGAAGCATACATGTGCTATACTGAAGAATACCCTACATTTTCATAGAACTCCTTTTATGATTTCCCTCTTATTTAAAAGAATTAAAACTCAAAACAAAAACGGTTTGCATACAATATCAACCAAAAAGTACCAGTCAATTGTGCATGACCCCTTCCTCCAAGACTGGGAGGGAAAGAATAGGACAGAGACCTAACAACACAAGAGTATTTTTCTGCATTAAGAGCATTTGCTTTTTAAAACAATAGCAACATTTATGCTTAACAATGAAGGCAAAAAAAGGGAAAAAAGAAATCTTACTTCCTAAATCTCAGAAAACAAGTTCAATGTTTTTCATGAGGACAAAAGATAAACACCAATGTAATGTAAAACCCAAGCATATAATGAAGTCAGATTTCACTGTCTACAAATTATTACTGATACTACAGAGCACTTCAGAACATTTGAATTTCTATACTGTCTAAACAGGATACTAGAACAGAGGGAAGACAAGTGAGAAACGAACACCTAAGATGAGTTTGAAAAATGTTGCTAGTATGTTCCCTAGAGAAAAAAATGTGGACTTCAAAGTTCTTTCGTATTGATGACTCCCAAAACTTTATTAAGCTTCGGTTGCAAAACTTACTTTGCCTGGCTTTGTTACCTGCCAGACTGTCACAATAGTAGGGATGCCTGCGTTCCCACAATAACATGACTCAGTTTTGGGTGGTTACAGTTACATCAGCCAAAACTCACGTGCCATTATCCACGTAGCCCTCTAATTTAATTTTGACCAAATAATTTTAGCAGTTCATGTATGAAGTATACTACTAACTTAAACGTTATATATTTCACAAACATGGATTTACAAAGAACTTCCTTTCATTTTACTTCTTGAAACTTTAATATAAAAAAGAAAAACATAGCCCTTGCCATTTAGATATATCAAAAGTAGCTAAAATGGACACTGATCACAATCAAGAATAATGAAATCACTGCATCTTTATATTCCTTTATAAATGCATTAACCTCACTGCTTTATGAAGTATGTCTAAACATACAAAATACAAAGCTCATGACTGTGCATTTGTCTAAGGAAACTTTAAAAAAAGTAAAACCAGATCTCATTTAAAAATGAATATGCTCAAATAATATGCCACAATATGCTTTAACTCAAAGTTATGTAAAAACCCCTCCATTTAAAACTAAATAAGCAAGTGTTAAATTTTAATCTTTCAAACTTGCACATTTAAAGCTGTCAGCCTCTACTGATGATACTGGAAGGTCACACTAGACATATTTGATGGAAATCATACTGTAAAACTGCACAGTAAAACCAAATACCACTGTTAATTTAGGTAACAAAGAGCATGGGTTTTGGTGTCTTGGATGATGAAAGCAACCCTTTGTCAAGGATTTCTGGCAGCACAATTACACTTCAAATGTTACTCTGAAAATCAAATTGATCTTATCTTGGTGACCCAGATGTTACAAACTAATGTGCAGAATAAGAGCCTACTGCTCAGTCGGAACCACATGTACTAATTAAACAGACCTGCCTGTATGACTTGCGTACTTGTGACCAATTTTATATTATCCTTAAAAATATATTTAAAAAAAAAATCCATTAAAAATAGAAGATAATTACGGAAGTTCAAAGAGCAAATCATTCCCAGATGATCATTTTAGCCACAAATTTGAACTTGACTATCACTTGAATTATGATTCTTTCATTGAAGCTATCATTTACTGTTAAGCCAAGACTCTAATGCAACACTGTATTTAAACAATTTTCAAGTTGGAGTTCACCTGTATTCAGCTATTAAACTTTAATTGAATTATGAAGTATTACTCTCTGCTGGGACCAAAAAGAAACTATGGCCACCACGGTGTAGTAACGTCAACGCAATATATCCCTATGGCAAAGGTCTTTTGTGAAATAAAGCCTCAGGTTGTTTAAAGGTTACTCAGTGGTAAACCCAGCATAAAAAAAACCTACTACAGGTAATAACCAAGCAATCATGAGTTACACACATGGAGACAGAAGTAACTGCAGCGACAATTTTATGTATTTAATTAAATAAAAATGACATATATAGTAAACTAAGCAAGTGATACTGCAAATCTCCCACAACACAAAAGCCAGGTTTAGTTTTTGAAGTTCTTCTTCCATAGGCGAGAACTACTCTCAGCTACAAGATGAATTCACAGTCTGAATTTCACAACGCTGTATAGCATCTGATTTTAAACCCAAAAACCCATTAGCAAAGTACATGATGCACAAGGCAGAGGAGGATGGGAAGAGAACAAGGACAGGAGACGTAACAACCAAAGCAAAACACAAAGCCATCACTCCCACATCCGCACGTGTGTGTGCACAGACACGCACTGCAAACCCCCTTCCTTAGCTCTTAGGGAAAAGTGGTTGAGAATCCTGCACTTGACTAACATCACTCGAACTTTTCCTAGTTCTTGTTTTTTCTAATCGAGAAAAAGAAACAAAACAGATCCCAAATTCACTTATGACATCAACAAGCAGAATTAGGTTTGCTACTTGAAATGATGTGAAAGTTGCACATGCCCACCTCCAACAGATTAATATAGCAATATCACTGAAAACACAACAGTATAAAAAGTTGTAACAAAGTATTTCTTTGGCTGGTTTTCAGATTAGATTGTTTTAGACCAATGCTATTACAGCTTATGTCTAAAGGGGAAAAAAATACTGCTATGGAAGTTACACCTGAAGCACAAATTAAGCAGTAAAGACATTAGTACAGCTTAAACAGATTCAGTTAAAGACAGTCCTAGGGCCAAACACGGTCACAACACATGAATTTTAAATTTCTCACCTGTTCTGCAACTCTTAATTCCTGAAAATCCTACAGAAAAAAAAACCTTAACTTTGACTAATAATGTTATACTTTAAGTTGCAGTCAACCTTCTGTTTGATTTGCAGCTTCCCCCCCACCCCAATAAGCAAACTAAAATTCAAGCTTCCGCAAAATCATTCTTCTCAGAAACAAACCTGATTCATACAGTCCTCCAAACAAATGGGTTGGTGTTCTGCATAAACCAGGAGATATCTTAACAGAAAACACATATGCCCAGTATCATGAAACTGACTAAAAAGCAAAACAAACAATGCAAGGTCTGGTTATTACGTTATGTAGAAGTGGAAACATTAGCAGGAATGTTGGTACTTACTGTGCCCGGCTCTCTGTCTGCTCCCGCAGTAACCAAGAAATGCACAGACATGCCCGTTCAGACACAGAGGCAAGAACAGAAATAAAAAAGGGGGGAAAAAAATTAGAACACAAGCCGCGAACAGTTTTAAAATGGCTTTTATTTATATAAGTCATTGCACATTCCTAATACAGTGATTTCCTGAAAATTACAGTATTTTGTAAACATGATTTACAGTTTAACCATACACAAAGCCTAGTTTTATTTCATGACAGAATAAATTATTTTCTTTTCAAAAATTAGTCAAGTGCAATTTTGCCCAATATTTAATTGCGTACTAGAATTTAAGCCTATGAAACTAAAGTAACAGATGCAATTATCTAAATCTTTTGTTTGAACACATTCACTTCAAAATTTAACTTCTCATTCCCCCTACCTTCCCACCCACCCATTTAACAACAGTACTTTCTTTGAAAAAAATTACCCATTATGCATTTTAACAGTTTTCCACAATATGGTGCAGGCCACTGGTGTTACAACTAAGCATTTACCAGGATGTCAAAATGCCCTGCGAACTGCAGAGCATGTGACGCCTAGTGATCCCCTTTTAAAATACTGAAAACTTCAAAGCTGAATTTTGTTTCAGCGGTATATATGCAGACATTTTTAAGTTTGCTAACAGTTTTTTCTCATTCTATATAACTTGAATTCTTTAGAGATGCACACAATTTGCAGCAACGCGCAAATCTGACAATGTCCTAATCAGGCCTGCCATGCCTCTCACCTCTGTGGTGTTCTGCATCTTGATGCTTCTTGTCATCTTTTATTGCCAAGTGAGACTGCCCACCCAAAGCACTAGAAAGGGCAAGAAGGCCAGCGCTGCTTCCGAGTGGAGGGATTCCTGGAGGCTGGAGTCCTGACGGATGCGGTGTTAGAGGCACTGGAGGTCCATGGCCGTGCGAGAGATGCTGAGCCTGCAACTGCTGCTGCTGTTCCCAGCAGTGTCATCATCCCCGGAAGAACAACACAGCACATAGTTTGGGAAGAAAAAGGGAGAAGTTTGGTTAATTGTTGAGAATCAACAGTGGAGTTTTTCATTTGTTTGTTTTAAATCTAGCCCCTCCTCTTTGTCCCACCGCTCTATAGATGCTGCATTGTATCATGTTGTCTGTGCACCGCTCTGATCATGCCCCATAAACCGAAAAAAGCTAGCTGGGTAGTTCAGCAGCCTGAGGAGCAGGTTCAACTACTAACAGGTTGTTCTGGGCAGCAACCGCCCGCCATGGCATCACTGGTGACAAACAGCCAGCAACAGCAGAAGGCCCAAATACCTTTTCCTTTCTATAGAAAGGAGTATCATTGCTCGGGGGGGGGGGGTGGGGGGGGGCGGGGGGGAGGAGTTTCACTGACTAATTTAAACTCACCCCCCTCTTTTCCCCCAGTTTGGAAACAATAAATAGGTTTCTATTTTGAATATTATAAAATCTAAAGGACACTGCTCAATTTCATATTTAGTGTAGTTAAATTTGTATTTTATTGTAGTCAAGCTTTTGAAAAGAACAACAACAAAAAATATGTTACTGAACTAGCACTGTGTTTAGAAACCAACTTTTAGCTTAAAATCCAGGTATTCCAAGTAGCATCAATAAGGTCATGGAATTCCCAACAAGACATGGTATTCATGAATTAAAATACATCCATTTGTTTCAAAAGCAGCTTGCAAGATCAGTGTCGTAATGAGCAGACATACAACCCTGTAACCAATCTGGCAAAATAATCTGTAAGCAATTTTAGAAACAGAGCCCTTACAATGGAATGGCTTCTGCATAGTATAAATATTAAGATACTTTCTAGTAAAGCTGTTATGGTTCGATTAATATTTTCCAAGTTCAGCTAACCATTTAATTTGTCCAAAATGCTCAGCACAGATTTATTTAGAAAATTAAACTTCAAAACCATCTTTAGCTTAGTCATATCTCCCCTTTAGTCTGCTACAGGTAAGCAGATTTTCTGCCTCTTTCCTGCTTCCTTGTGCCTGGGCGTATGAAAAGAAGACAGAACAAACCTCTGCACCTTGGCCACGCTCCACCATCCCTCTGTTGAAGGTAGATACCATGAAAAAAGCTAGAGTACCACCCAATTCGTGGGATAAAAGAGAAGACAGAGAAGCAAATGTCTGAACAGGATGACCTCAGCTAGACGTGAGAGTTTGACCTGGTGAATGCTAGTGGTCCTGTAAGAGCAGGCAAAATTGTTACAGTACTGCTGACAGATACTGAAATTATACCTGGACTAAAGCTTACAGTATTTCACAAATTACTGCAAAATAACTCAATTCAAAATAATCCAAAAGTATTTTATCTGCTTTCATAGGTCCCAAAACTCTTCAAGACAAACTGTCAACAATACCTGCATAACATCTTCCGGCATATAAATGATTTAATTTATTACTATTTAGATAACTACTGCTCCCCTACACTTTTATTTCTCATAACCCCACCCGAAGATATGCCTTGAGCTGTTTATAAATATATGTAGACACAAGTGACTGACACTGAAGAACTCTGGACTGCACCTGCTAATCTTTCACTTTTCTGCTGTCCCAACCGTAATGCAGCCATCATTTACTTACTTTTGATATACAAGATGAACATTAAAATTTACTACCATCCCTTTAGTCAACTCTATAAAGCCACAAGTTTACCAAATCTTTCTCACACCACGTATCAGGAATTTCTTTTCACATGCTGCACAAAAAGCCTCGCTGGTCTTCACTGTAATACGTACATCTGATCATTACACTTGCTAACTTTTCAGTATGTTTAAAAAGCAAGATGAGAGAGAGGTACCTCTTATTCTTATGTTTTAATGTCTGTACAACAACCCAAAAAGTAACTTTTTGAAGAATTATTTTTATTTGAAGTAGTTAAAGCAGCAGACCACCTTCTACAAAATCAAGCAGCTATTGCTAGTGAAACTTAATTTGACTGAAGAAATATCAGCAAAGAGCACGGTAAAGTCTGACAGTGCTGCAAGGTTTTTGTTGTTTGTTTTGTTTTGTTTTATGATCCAGCCTCTAAAGAACGTCATCTCTCTTCTCTCAGACTATATCCAGACTTTAGTAGTTTCCAGCATGTTTCCTCAAATCAGGAGGTAACCTGATGTTTTGGCAGGCTCTCTCAAGAGAGATGGTATCTTAATTGTTCCCCTCCTCGTTTACCCCCTGAGCCAGGGCAGTCGTCCGCACTCAGTACTGTACTGCATTCATGGCATTGGTCTTGAGTGTCCCCAGCTGCACTATCACGCTGGATTACCTAGTTGTGGTGCGCAATTGGCTAAGAACAAAAAGTGATTTGTCCCTTTCAAATTGGTTTTGTGGAGAAAAACCTCCTCCCTTCTCCAACAGTGAGCTCAAATTAGCTTCTTTTGCTGTGTGGGCATGGGAAGGTCAAAACAGGGAAATGAAGTTAAATTGTTTCCATTCTTGTCCATATCCCTTCAGGAAGCTTGTGAAGATTCCTTTTATTCATGCCTCTCTTGCATGGTTTAATTAGCAAACAAGTTCACCCACATGATTTCAGGAAGCATAGCTTAACCCTTAGAAATCAAACGGTTAGGGACACGTTACCTACAATTTCCCTGGCTCTGCTTTGTAGCCCACACACAGGGTATTGTGAAAGTCCCAGAAACGAGGAACGGATTGATCCCCTCTAACAGGTTCCGAAGCTGAAAGCACATGATGAGAAAGGCTGTGTCCTGTTCCTCTGACGGGACTGCACACGAACGGTGGGGAGCAATGCCCAGTGTAAGGTGCAGAACGGAACACGAGAGCTGGAAGTGGAAACGCATCACTCCGCGTAACATCTTAGCAGCTTTGCAAAATGGTTACTGAGAGTAGCAGAGGAAAATGATACCCAAAGATGCTTAAATATCCGACTACATTAAACAGACTTAAGACTGAAAACCTGATCGTGGTCTCTTAAGCCAACAAAAGTATATTATGATTTAATGTTTATTATCTGAGGCTCACTGCTGTTTAAGAAAGAAGTATATTCATTTATTGTTTGTATATTACCTATTCATAATAGGTTTAACGTTCTCCCTAACAAATAGATGAAGATGATCCTTTCCAGAAGATCACGCTCTTTTTATTTTAAAAAAACCCACTTGAATTGTTAAAAGTATACTGTATTCTCTTTCTAGAAGGCAAAAAGGGAATATGTGCTGTACACAAAGGAAGAAACTAAAGACCAGGGAGACAGATAACAGCAGCACTCACCAGATGTATTTAGTAACTAGGCATTTGCCATAGTAGATCCTAGAAACAATTATGTTATGCATATAATCACTTTCCCGTCACTTCAAAGACACTAATGCCTGCTCTGTCACCTTTTAAGAGCTTAGCAGCAGTGAGATATAAAACGGAATAATTTGGCAGCAGTATCATGGTCTACTAGGCATGTTCATTAGCAGTTAATTAAAAACTAGACACCTGCCATAAGAAATGTGCTCAAAAAAGGATGAGTAACAGGTCTGTCTTACTACCAATTATTATCATTACTTGCAGAGCAAGGGCTGTGTCCACTTTCAGAGGGAAGCGGGAAGGTAGAGAAGAGTGCAATGATGCATACATAAGTGACTACACTGAGATAATTAGCCATAGCAGTGATTTTAAAAGCATCAGTAGTTCACCCACCATTTTGTTGCAAAAACAGAAGTTCTTCATATTTGCAAAGGGAGAAAAGGAATGGCAAATTCAGCTTACTGTACTGTCTAGATGTAGGTTTTATTACCTCAATTTTGTTTCCCGGTATCCCCCTAACCAGACCGCAAAGACCCAAAAATCAACATATAAAAAACACAGCACTTGTTTCTCTAAGCAAGAACCTCATAACAATTTTAAAGGCATACAGTTTTTCACCTACAACATCCTAGGCAAGTTCCAGCTATAAAGAGCTCTTTAACTAGGACTTAAAGTTTGGAATGAATTTTCAATCTCTGCCAGAGACTTCCAGAGACAGAGTTAGGAAGTCTTTGTGAAACAGATTTCCTATATATAAACAATGATGTCTCTTTTAGGCTCTTTGTCAAGATAGAGCATGAGCTCCTACAATCCTACTGCCCACCTTAAAGTAGCTCTGTTGAGGTCACAAACACCTATGATTTACTTAAAAATCTAGTTTTGAATTCCTAGCATTAAACAGTTAAGAGTATTCTTCTCTTCTTAAATAGATGTGTGATGTACTATTCAGTATCTGTTGAAAAGCACTGAATTAAAAATTCAGATGTGATTGTACATGAACAGTGAAAAATGGTTATACCTGGTTCCTGGTCTCTTGTGCCCTTCTAAATAAACAACTGAGAGTAGAAAAAGTTTTCAAAAAATCTTATCAGCACTAGCACCAGTAATACTATCAGCAGATTCCCCCAAGCTCCAGAGAAGTGTTCCGAAAAAATATCTGGCAAGCACAAAAGTAATTTAGAGACCTAAAATGTAAAGGGCATTATTTCGTGTCAACTTCTGTAAAACTGAAGAAATGTGATTTTGTTAAACTCAAGCAGGCAGAAAGACATGAGAGAAAAACATGTATTACTGTGTTCAATTTCATTGCCATATTCTCTCCCTTCCCGAAGGGAAATCTTCAGGGTTGGTTTTTTTTTTTGCTTGCTTGCTTAAGTAGCAGAAGGAAGTGAGAGCCAGTATCAAATGTCTATGGCCAATAACCATATGAGGGCCACTGTCCTGAGTGCATGCAGCTAGCCAACCTAGCAATAACCTCCTTCCTCACTGTTTAGAAATATTCTTAAAAACAAGGTTGCAAATGTAACCTTCGAAAAGGGGAAACAACTCCAGACTATGCTCCTGCCGGATCCAGTCTTCTCCCTCATGCTAAAAAACAAAAAAACCACCAACCAACGCCTCCCCACCCTCAAAACCCTACACACACCACCCATGCTAGCAACAGTCAAATCTAGCAGGAATAAATCCATTACACAGTCTAAGCCATTAATGAATACTTGCATTTAAGTTTCTGTAGGTATTTTCAAAAGAGCATTTCAGCTCCAGAGAAGAACCTATTAGCAGGATGACAACCAACCTCCCTTAAGAATATAACCACATTCTTCTACAATGGAGTGATTGCATCAGTGGACAAGGGAAGAGCATCTACCTAAACTTCTAGAAGGCCTTTGATACAATCTCTCACAAGATTCTTGCCACTCACTTGGAGACATATGGGGTTGGTAGATGGATTGTTAGATGGATGAAGAACTGGCTGGATGACCGCATCCAAAAAGTCAATGAGACTCAATTGAAAGAGTCAACGGCTCAACGTCCCTGTGGAAACCAGCAACTAGTGGTGGCCCTCAAGGTTCCATAATGGGACTAGCACTATTCAATACCTTCATCAATGACATAGCTAATGGAATTGAGTACACCTTCAGCAAGTTTGCAGATGACACCAAGCTGATTGGTGCGGTTGATTCACTTGAGGGAAGGGATGCCATCCGGAGGAACTTTGATAGGCCTGAGGAGCAGGCACGTGCAAACCTCAAAAAGTTCAACAAGGCCAAGTGCAAGGTTCTGCACATGTTTCAGGGCAACCCCCAGTATCCATACAGACTAGAGGATGAATTGGTTGACAGCAGCCCTGAGGAGAAGGACCTGACGATAATGGTGAATAAAAAATTGGACATGCACCAGTAATGTGCACTTGCAGCCCAGAAAACCAATCGTATCCTGGGCGGCATCAAAAGAAGCATGACCAGCAGGTCAATGGAGGTGATTCTCCCCATCTACTTCACTGTCATGAGACCCCCAGCCAGAATATTACATCCTGCTCTGGGGTCCACAGTGCAAGAAAGACATGAAGCCGTTGGAGCGAGTCCAGAGAAGGGCCACAAAATACATTGGAGAGGACTGGAGCACCTCTCCCATGAAGAAAGGCAGAGAGAGTTCAGTTTGTTCAACCTGGAGAAGAAAAGGCTCCTGGGAGACCTTACTGCAGCCTTTCAATATACAAAGTGGGTTATGGAGAGACACTTTTTACCAGGGCTTGTAGTGACATGACAAGAGGTAATGGTTTTAAATCTGCTCTGAAAGAGGGTCGATTTAGATTGGATATTGGGAAGAAATTCTTTTCTGTGAGGGTGGTGAGGCACTGGAACAGGTTGCCCAGAGAAGCTGTGGATGCCCCCTCCCTGGAAGTGTTCAAGGCTACGTTGTACAAGGCTTTGCACAACTTGGCCTAGTGAAAGACATCCCTGCCCATGGCAGGGAGGGTTGGACTTGATCTTTGAAGGTCTCTTCCAATTCAAACCATCCTATAATTCTGTTCACCTATTACAGACTGATATATGAGCTACCCAATATGGATTGTTTACTACTCTATTTTCTAACTTTGCTTCAGCAGCAGCAGATGTGTTTCCCCTTCACTGCTTTTGGATGTCTTTTTCCTTGATAGTATCACCATTAGACTAAGTAATCACAAACTGTGTTAGCAGTCCCTGCAAGACACTTCCTTCCAATCTATTTGAACCCTACTCTTCAGTACCATAGCAGCAATCTGCAAAACTAAGCTCCGAGTTTGCTTTCATTTGCTGTTGACACAAAACTAGGAGGAGTGGCTTATACACCAGATGGCTGCATTACCATTCACAGCGACCTCAACAGGCTGGAAAAATGGGCTCAATCTCATGAAGTTCAACAAGTGGAAGTGCAAAGTCCTGCACTGGGAGCAACAATCCCAGGCACCAATATATGCAGGGGCTGCCCTGCTGGAAAGCAGCTTTGCAGAAAAGGACGTGGGAGTCCTGGCAGACACGAAGTTGAAAATGAGCCAGCAATATGCCGTTGTGGCAAAGCCGATGAGTGGCGTCCTGGGCTGCATTAGAAAAAGTATCACCAGCAGGGCGAGGAAGGTGATCCTTCCCCTCTACTCATCACTGTTCAGGCCACACCTGGAATACTGTGTCCAGTTCTGGGCTTCCCAGTACAAAAGACACTGGACAGCATCCAGTGGTGTGCCTAGAGAGGCCTAAACAGTTCCAGCTCTCTCAGCCCATCCTCATATACAAGATGCTCCAGTCGTTTAATCATCTTTGCCGCCCACTGTTAGACGACACAGTTACACAATGGGCACAAACTGAAACATTGGAAGTTCCTCTCAAACATCAGAAAACTTTTTTTTTTTTTTTTACAGTGATGGTGACTGAGCACTGGCACAGGTTGCTCAGGGAGATTGTACAGTCTCCATCCTTGGAGATACTCAAAAGCCATACAGACATGGTCATGCACAAGTGGCTCCAGGTGGTCCTGCCTGAGCAGCTGGGGCAGACCAGATGACCTGCAGGGGTCCCTTCTAGCCTCAGGCATTCTGTGATTCTGCAATTCTTAATTGCTTACTACTTTCCCTCTGTTTAAACATGTTTCAGAAAAATGAGAATCAGCTACTACTATCATTGCTTAATTTTCTCTATAATTCCTTTTAAACATCTGTGTTTATTTTGGTTCATTTGGTTTCCTTACTTCCTCTTCTAAATGCTCAGATTTTATTCTGACAGATAGGAAGCTACACTATACCACAGTAAACAAACTTGAAAGTGCCCACCACTGCATCTCTAGCTAGTGAGTTGAGAATGGATGCTTTGTAGTTTTGTAGGAATTATTTGAAAACTATCCATTATGTGAACAAGCCACAGTGCCTTGGGTGTGGAAAGAGAATGTCCCTTCGGAACAAAGAGACAGTGTCTTCAGCAAGCCTCTTCTATCTATAAACCATGTGACATGTCATTGTACTACAGAGATTTAAGTCCACAGAAAGACAGTATCGGCAAAAGCTATCCAAAGACATATATTTCTCACATACAAAATTTATGTGGCAGTGGCATGATTATTTAAAGACTCAACTGTCTCATGGGAAAATCCTGCTCCTTCTTCATGCTTTATTACCGAAGATGCATAGGATAGCATCTTTGGGTCTTACCATTTATTTTCCACTCCCATAAGAAAGGAAAAAAAACCAACAAAACTTTTTACTGTGTAGAGAACTGATGTCAGAAAGCAAATATCAAAGTCAGAAAGAAGATGAGAATGTTAGCTTAAGTTTGCTCTTGGTTATTTTCTACGGGAATCTGCTTTAAACTAATGTTAAATTTCTGAACAGAAGGCTCTTCAAAGTTTTTTTACAGTTCCTGTTTCCACTTGTTCAAACAACACAAACCATGCTAATAAGTCTCAATTGCACATCAACTTTTTTGAAGCAGTAAGGGGTTGCATAAATTGCCTCACATAAACCAGAAATCTGATGCTATACTGGGATAAAGGCAGCTTCCCGCCCCCCCATACAGACTCCCCAAGCAGTCCTTTGCTCACAAATTAACTTCATCTCTAAAGTAACTGTAATAAGGCTGAGAAGTTGCATTCCACTGCTCCAGCAATTGAGAACACTAAGAAACTAAGCCCTTCTGCCACCTTATCTATTAAAAAAAAAAAAAAATCAGGTAGAAGACCCTCACCATGTCCGAAGTACTCCATGAAGCTACTGCAAAACAACATGAAGTTTATGGTTCTCAATTAGAGTCTTTTATCTGTTTTCCTTTCTTAGCTCCTTTTCTGCTTGGTCACTTGATTCCTTCCTCCCCATGTTATTTCCCCTCTCCTTTTCAGAATTCACTTTCAGTCCTCTGCTATGGGATCCTCCTTTAGGAATCAAGTCTTGTCTCCTCTTTATTCTTCAGAAAACTCAAAATAAGAAAAGCAATGCCGATTTCAACTGGCTCATGAAGATTAAAAACACCGCTTCATGCTCTGGTGCTCTCACTACACTTTTACACTGATGCATACCTGTTTCACTGTGAAATGTATTTCTTCTACAGATTTATGCCACACAGTTTTGCCACAGAATACTAAACCTGGCAAGCTCTGGAGTCTAGGTTTGTTTTTGGTTTTTTTCCTCCTTGCACTAGAGATAAAATTACAGTCTTTAATCTTGCTAAAGTAAAGCAAGTTAGCATAAACACTTACAAGCGTAATTCCTCATATACTTGCTCTATAAGGCTAAAAGTTCTTCTCTATCCAAAGAAAGAAAATAAAAACCAGTTGCAGTCACAAAGCTTCCACACCAACTTCTCTGAAACAAAAATACGTATTTATTAGTTGGTGGTGTAGTTCAAGAAAAGAACAATTCGACAGAGAAATCGGGACACAGGAAGAGAACACAGATTCTAATGTGGGGGCAGGAAACCACTGGTGTACATGGGTCACCTGCAAAGAGCCCAGAGAAGGCAACTGAGACAGCCAACAAGGACCAAAGCAGTCGTATGGAAGCCTGCATCTATCTAGAAAAACTCTAAATTCAATTTTTCATGACTACAACAGGAAAACTGAGAGCTCCCTAAAATCCTTATAAGACATAAATACTTAACATATTCTTTAGCTTGTATTTTAGAATATGTTCTGTATTTCATGAGGTTTTTTTTAAAACATGGAAAATTAAGTCTTTTAACATAAGAAAGGCTTAGGTTGCTATCAATTTGAATTACATAGCCAGTACCAGCCTACCTACAAGTACGCACAGTACTTTTGTTACATCACAAGATCGCATTTTTAAATTTTAATACTGTAGTTAGCTTTACACCTATAGAACTGAGACAAAGGTCTTCAATGCTTCCCAATATAATGCAAATAGCAAATATAATTTCCAAGGGTAGCTTATTAAGCATTGGTTAGTTCCCACACCACCACTGTAGATCGCAGACATATAGACTGCAGGGGAGGAAGAGGCACTCTGTGTTTTGCTTAGCGCTATGCTGAGCAGCAACTCCAATCTTTGTTGTGCTTTTCTGTCTCACTTTGAATAGCTAGACTTCTCTGCCCTTCCTTCTGGCATTTTGGAGGGCAAGCCCAGGCAGCAGAATTAGAAAGATAAAGAGACATTACACTTCAGGGCTCTTCAAAAAGATCCCTCTTGCAAACTGTAATGACAGATGTGGGTGACCCCACCCAAATGATTTGTCACCACACCCAGTGAATGAGCACATCAGCTGTTTTTCCACTAAGTGATCAGCAATTAACTATTTAACAAAAGTTTAGTGATAATTGTTAAATGGCAAGATTTTTAGCATCCCATTGACACAGAGGGAACAATTATATGGTACTGCCAGTACGCCTGGCACGCCAGGCGCAGATCTGCGCTAGCAGCCTTGCTACGCTGTGGAGCCTCTGCGGATTGTCCCATGCCGGCAGAGCCCTGCGGCGAGGACACAGGATATTGCCAGCAGATGGAATTCTTCCAGTTCAGCGACATCTTCTCCCCAAGGTGCATTAGCACTCCACTGGTGTAGCTGCATCCACATAAGGGCTTTTGCCAACAGAAAAAAAAAAAAGGGTTTTCTTTCCTCCTCCGCGCTTTTAGGCACTGTAAGTCAACCTAAAACTTAGTAGCTTGTACCAAGCGCACACCCATCGAAGCATGGCTAGTGCTTGTATCAGCCGCTATGCTGGCAGCACAAGCAGCAGCCCATGAACCAAAGAAGCCCGTTTGCTAGCATAATCTTACACGTATATACACATACACAAAACATTTTATAGATCGTATGTACACAATGATATATTTTATATCATTAATATAGTGTTATATACTGCATATAGTATATGCTATATATTATACATACTGTTCTGTATATATTTATACATTGTTTGTTTATACTTTTATATAAAGTTATAAAAGTTGTTCTGTGTGTTTGTATATACAGCTTTTTCATTGATAGCTATTCTTCTAAAAATATGTATTGCAGGGCTGGCTTAAGAACAGTTCCTGTCTCAAACAGTTTATAACAAAAAAAGGAAATTGAAACAAGTCAGAAGAATAAGTTCTAAGTGTCCTTGTATTAATAATGTCTGGGGTTTTTTTCCTTAGGTTAAATAATGTTGGGGTTTTTTTTCCTTAGGCTAAATTCTGAAGTAAGGGACAAACAGCAAAGATGAAGTCATATTGGAGGAAAAAGACTCTGCAACAATGGAGGAACCAGAGAAGCCTTTATAAAGGACAGATGCCACAGGGCAGGAGGGAGTGGAGGGGTAGAGTCAGAGTAAAAAATGGAAAAAAAATGACCCTTGTGCAGGAAAACATGTCTTCACCAAAGGACTTCCCAGACTGTAAAGGCAAGTAACAAATTCAAAACCACATTCTGAAAACCACAGAAGATGACCGTAAATTCTCTTGGTCCTAGCAAGACAAAGGCTGGTTTTCTGAAACCAGTTACATTCTTCTGATCACTGTCAGTGTAAGTCAGTTGAAGAACAAAGCTTTTCTTTAATTTTAGACAAGTACATATTGCTTTCTCTGAAAACTCAGATGCAAGCCTTAAGTCTCTAGAATGAAGCTGTCAGCACACATTGCTTCTGGTTTGCAGAAACTGCCAGCACATTTTTTTTCACCTTCTAACCTCAAATCTACATATTTGCCTTTTTAGCTACTGTTAGCATGCCACTACCATCCAACGACACTTCAAAAGCAGGTTCCTGCTGCCACAGCAGCCAAAAACAACTAGTTCGAGCATGCATCAATTTGTAAATGACTTAAATATATTGCTCTAGGGGGGTTTATTACTGACTTATGATTATCTTTAAAAGTATTTCTTTTCCTTCCAGGATCTTTTAGTTTCTAGAAATGTAAATCTTGCTGAACATGAAGATAGTAATGATGGAGTAGAAAGGCTTCTTGGTAAATTAAAATCCAGAAGTTACATATAGTATTTTAAATTACACTCATCACCCTTTTGTCCCAGCTACTACTAGCTACAAAAACATTTCAGAGATATCAAAGAATGAAAGATATGAAAGTCATCAGAAAAGCATTACACTGATTTTTATTTACTGTTCCAAGCCACAGACCAGATTCTTAGAATTTTCCTATACGTTCTATAACAACTTCCACCTACCAAATGACCATCACTTCCTAACATACATTTGAGTAATCCACTTTTGCTAACCCTTGCTTTTACTACCTCATACTACTGCTTGTAAGCATTCAATTTAAAAAACTATAGCTAGCCAGCACCTTTAAAACCAGTACTGGATGTTCTCAGGAAATTGTTATACAAGACAGCAACCTTGGTAGTTCAGCAAGTACTCTGAAAAAAAGAAAAAATAATGCAGTTACCAAATACCATGAATCCTGCAGTTGATGCAAACTCTTCAGCATATTGAAAAGTTACAGCAAATTGCTGTATAAACTGTGTCTTTGCCCCGTCTTTAATATTTCCTGAAGTTATCCTAAATACCTATGCTAGCCTCGCTCTGTGCAAGGACAAGAAAGAGTCTCTCCCTTCTCTTCCAGTCATCGCACACAGCCCCCTGTCTTGACAGTTTGCCTTGCTCTTCCTCCATGAAAAACATAGTGGGGTTGCTGTTTTCTTGCACATTTCCAATGTTTAATATTTACAGTACTTGAGTCCCCCTGTACCTTCCTCCAGCGCCTCTGCACCTATCTCTCTGCACTTTCCTACTCCCACTGACTCCATCCTTGTCACAGTCACCTTGTTAAAGGTATATTTTGCCTGTGCAGTCCACACCACTCCCATCAGCACACTGACAGTAGGTTCATCTCAGGGTATCAGTGTTTGCTTCTCAAAACTCGACCTTAGCTCCTTTCAGATCTGTATGCTTCGTTCTTTGTACCTCTCTCCTCCACGGTAAAGTAGTCCAACTTACACCCCTACATCATTCAACATCTAAACTCCCAACACCTTTCTCTATTCCTACTCATGTTGCAGGACAACTCCACGACCATGCTTTACTTCATCCTTACTCAACTGACTTCTTTGCATTTTATTTCACCTTATTTGCAGTCCCAGCTGAGTTTCTCTTTTGACTGGGCCAATTGATTCATTCTTCCCATCCAACCCCTTCCTCTTCCAAACCTACCATATCTCTAGACTTCTTTCAGGAGAAGCACTATAGGTCATACCACATTTTTATCTCAGCCTACTGACTCTTCACCTACTCCAATTCCTCCACTTGTCTTGCTTCAAGTATGAATGCAAAGCAGACATTTGTAAGAGAAGGTATGCTCATCTCTTCAGTTTGTCTCGTTTTACTTCCTTCACTACTTATGGAAAAGTGGATAATACTCACAAAAGCTGTCTTCAAACATGGAAAGCTATACTGCCTCCATATGCTTTAATCAAGAGATGTGCTTTGAATCACTGTCTAGAGGAAGTAATCCTTTCCTCTGGGATTAAATAGCCTAACCTTCTCCGCCAATGACATATATATACTCACACACATGTATATATGCTCCTCTGCCTCAACCACCTTCAAAAGCAAATCCATCCCTAACCTAATGCCACATTCTGTCTTTCTGGTAGCCCTTCCATATTCTCTTGATTAAAGCTCACTGAACACACTTTTAGTAAACCCTTGTCTTGAACTGTACTATTCCAGCATTTTGACCCAACTTTAGTCCTTTTCATTCCACCAAAACTATTCCTTCCAAACCAGTGTGTTTAACAGAACCACTTGGGACCAAGTTCACAAAAAGAAAGAATTATCTTTTCTAGCATATCAATCTCCTCTGCTTCTACCTACCTAACCCTTCCTGAAACCACATTCTCCATTGACTTTTCTGGTTTTTTGTCTTCTATTGCCACATACATAGGTTTTTCTGATCTGACCAGTACCCTCTGCACCTCTTGCCTGCTGCAAAACAGACCAACTCACAGGTCTACAACATTCAACATGTACATCCCATATCCCCAGCATCTGCTCAGCAGACAGTAATCTAGCAAGTGGTACCAACTCATTTTGGTACCTCACATGCTCATCTCATCAGAATCTACCTTCTCTCTGCATTCTCAGTTGCAGCTGCTTATCTTCAGGTTTGAATTCTGGTTAACCATGTATTTTTCCAACTACCTCCCTTTCATTCCTTTCCTGAAAGCTGTTTAGCTTCACAAATTCATAACCATGTACTTGGTCTCACCTTTGACTTGTAGCTTAGATACTAGATCAAGATGAGAGAGGGACCTAAAGATTTTTTTTTTGGGGGGGGGGGGGGGAGCAGCACAGGGAGGAGGACATGGACAGGACACAGATGCGACAGACACAAGATCCAAGATGCAGCTTTTTCTACCCGCCCATGCATGAAACCTTGAAAGATAAGGGAGGTCTGGCCTGCAACTCAATTACATTTTAATTTTGGATGCAACCTTCCCCTCTTCAGAATGACTGAGAATATCTTCTTCTCCAGGAAATTATCGTCTCATTTAGACACTACCCTCCTCTATATTGCTGTTCCAAGATCCTCCATTTCCCCATCAGTCCAGAGTGCACAAAGTATGTGTGACACCTTCTCCCAGGTTTTCTGTTTTGAGTAGGACAAACTACCAATACACATCAGAAATGTTTTCTATTTTTCCTCAAAACTTAGTGGCATAACAATAAAAATCTGACCATTGCTTGGGGACTGGTATTTTGAGAATACCAACTGTCACGCTGACAAATACCTTCTTCCTTTGCTACCTATTTTAAACTTAGTTTACAAGTCTGGAGTCTTTGTACTCTAAAAGCACCTACCACGAGAGAATCCTAGCATGTAATTAAGGTTTCTACGTATTTTTAAAAAAGCAAAATATGAAGAATAACCTAGGATGTTGCCACACAATAGAGTTTCTATTGCCAGAGTTTAGTAATTTAGACTTGGGGTTAGCTAGTTTATGTTAAAAGTCAGGACACAGTGTCTTGTACTCAGTAGATCTCATTTTATTTAATTTAAAAGAAGTAGGCAATTTCTCCTCCCTCAGCACATAATGCAGATCATGGCTGAGGAGGATCTAAAGTAATGCTACAGCTGCTTAGCTCTTCCCTTGCACTAAGTTCTGCATTCATTTCTGCTCTAGTCTGTATTTCTATTTTATAATGAAACATACAGCCTAGTTATTTATAGGCTTTCTAAGGATTAACTACACACTCATAAGAATAAACCCTCAAGAGGTTAACCTCATCCTCTTAAGCTTCACACACTACAATCCCAGAGATAGCTGGCAACCACAGCCAAGAGAGAAAAAAATAATCCCACATCTTGCTAATCCTTTAGCCAATCACCTCATGCAACAGTGGAGAGGCCTCTCGGAGGCCTACAACTCTATCTGTCTCAAGAGTACTGTCAATCCAAAAGATACATATTTCACAGAACCATTAGCAACCCACCTCAAAAGGCAAAATAAGACAAACCTGGCTACTCAGTGGTACACTGAAACCGTACATCTCAAATGCAATGCTAAAAAAAGATTGCAGTTTGCTGCTTGTATTTTCCATTCAGATATTTGCATATTCTACTCATAAAACTACCTAGTTTTTTAATTTGAAAGTAAGTCTAACAAATTTTGCAATTTAACTGTCCCTTATACTTCCTAGCATGACCTTTGAGTAGCTTTGATTTTCCATCCAGATCACATCGCTACAAAAACCCAACCTTCAAGTTAAACCATGATAATCTACCTAATTCTTTCACACCATCATCTGGATTCTCCCTTAAGCCCAAATGTGGACACTGCCTGCAGAGGCAGCAGTGCCAAGGGGTTAACAGGTGTGCTTAGCTTTTATGTCAAAGCTTTTGGTTTTGTTTATTATTTATCTAGCAAAGTTGCTACTTCATTCAACTTTAATATAACAAATATTAAATGATGCCATTTAAAAAAAATTGGCAAGGAGGTTGTTTAGCCACGCAGCTACCCCATGGGTGGAAGTCAAAGTCTTTGAAAACATGCAAGAAAAGTGTAAGGCCAAAGGTATGACTTAATAACCAAATATCATCCACAGTTCTTTCCTGAAGTAAGAATTTTTAATCAACACAGAGGATTAGCACTGCTTACATGTTCACTAAGTCGCAACTACATTTTTTTTTAAATGTGTCAACTCATGCATTCTCTTTCATACGTGCTTAATATACACCAATTCCAAAGCCTGACTTTTGACTTTGTAGCTAAATTCTCTGAAAAAATCTCAGTCCCATCAGACTACAAGTCCATACCCTCAGTCTGTCCTCTAACAGAATTCCACCTTTTCAATGGGAAATAAAAAAAAGTATAAAATAAAGATAGTTCAAAATCATCTTGTATTTCAAAAAGTTGTTTCCACTAATTAAAGGCTTTGTTCCCTTCCAGAATCCACATATGGCTCAGGAGCAACAGGAATTGCTCTAACTCAGGCAAGCCAATTGGGAAACTCTTGAATCATCTAGTATCAGGAAACAATGGCCCGTAAAGAGAAAGTGACAGGAAGGAGGAGCAAAAAAGTCAAACCCTGACGAAAATGCACATTTTATCTAATCAACAGAAACTATGCAAGTGAACATCAGCTAGGAAAATTAAACTTTCCTCCTATCAAAATTTATTGTACGTAAGTTTCTTCAGTAGCATGATGCCAAAGGCAACTCGATTGCATCTTCTACTGTTACAGATTGCTCCAGCCTATTTGCATTCTGAAAAGAAGTTTCATGATCCTTCATGCTCATAATAGATGTCTAAACCGTTAAATTACTATTTCTTTTCTTATCTTGAAAGACACTGCACTTGAACAGCACGGCCCTTCCATTGTCCTTTACACTAAGTCGGGTCCCTGCACAATACTGACAGCTGCTATCAAACCGGGCCGTGCTCACTCTCAGTGCAGCTGCCGCTTGTAGGAACAGACAGGCTTCTGATGTGTCCTCCCCTCTGGGGAGAGGGCTCAACATGCTGCGTGCTCAGCGAGGGGGAGCAAAGGTCCACTGAATTGTCAACCCAATTTTATGCTATTCAGATTTTCCAGGATGCACACCATGCCTTTCAAACAAAATCAAGCATATGTCAGAGCATGAAACTTATTGTGTGGCACAAGATAATTATTGATCATGCAAGACTGTAAAAGATCACTGTGACATACATCTAATTCTAGCATTATGCATATGCATGCGTCTACACGGTCAAAGAAATTTTGTGCTCAACATGTTTGTTTCCTCATTCACAGTTTAGGATTTGTATGGCATCATTCAGAAGTCTTTCAGAAGACGCAGGAAAGTATCTCTTCTGGTGAATCTTAGATAATTTAAAAATGGAAAAGGTGGAGGCTTCTATTCCTGCTTCCAAAGAGCTTCCCCCCCCACCTCCAAAAAAAAAAAAAAAAAAAAGAGTTCTTAATTACATGTGGTACTTGTAGATCCTATTGCTTTTAAAAGACTATATATTGTGCAGACTTTAAGAAGAGGTACATATCATGCTTGAGATAGCAAAATTTGGTTTGGCTAAGTAGCACTACCCTAAGTCCAGCAAAAATGTTTTTAAGTATATTTTAACACATACTTCCATTTACTGCATAAAATATTCTTTAAAACTAGTTCATTAGAAAGGGTTTTTCATTCCATTTTCATACTAAAGAAGTAATTCATTTTTAAAAATGCAAGAAAGTTCAGGTCTCTAATCTTTGCTAATCAAATACCACAAATGTACATGTGCTCTATTTCAAAGATCAAATCAGGTATTCATAAAGTAATTCATTACACAAGCAAAGCATAGAGGAGATTGTGACAAATACAGATGTAATTGTGTGGGTTTCTAAGATGTGATTAGCAATCAACTAAGTAACAATCAAAATTTGATACGAAGGGAAAAAACAGCGCAGATTTGAAGAGGGGGGTATGTTTATGCAAAGCTAATCTGTCAAGTGTAATAAAGCAGCTTGAATAAAATTTAAGCTGAAAATCCACTGAAGCTCCCCATTTCAGGGAGGAAAAGCTATTAAAAGGAAATGAAGGTCACCCTCCCAGTTTATTTCACCTAATTGACTGCCAATAGCTTACCACAGGCAAACCGACTGCAGATCTGCAATTGAGAAACTGATGAAAGGAGAGTTTTCAAGCTGAGGCTCATTCTTTTAATCCTCCCTCACTCCTATTTTTTTTTTTTTCCATCTCCAGTTGGGATGTAATTTTAAGCACAGATGGATTAACTGGTTCCATTGTCTGTAGACGTCATTGGACTATGGCACTGTTAATCCGTACAGCAGCATGTCTAATTATCATTACAAAGTGTCTGAGGGAACTATAAAGACCAGCAGGGCATCTTCTCACAAGCAATTAACATAAATTGATAAATGAGTAATTTGAATCCGCTCAAGGCGCTCACATATGAATAAAATCAGAAAGGACGGGTTCTTGTTTCGGCTACTTCTTTCACTTAGTCTGGAAGGGCAGAAAACATGAGAAATATTCTAGACTTAGTGGCGGGGGAAATGAACTCGTGCAGTGGAAGGAATGTATGGTTCAGAAAGTTCATTAATACTAAGCAAATGACTTGTGATTGACAACCAGTCACAAGCAAGTAGTATTAACTTATTTCAGCATATTTAGAGGCACATACTTGGTGAAAGGCTATTAGAACACTGTGTCAGACAATTAATACTACTTCAAAAGCAAGTGAAGTTTCTTTTCAGTAGCTTGCTAATTTAAAATTCATGAAAGATTCACAAGAAAGAGAATGAAAGAAGAATGAATAGTTGTACAGGCTCCAAGAACTCAAGTGTCACAAAAAGCATGAGGCAAAGGTAACCAGATCAACTAACGTACAATACCTACAAATAAACAAGCATTATATTTCTTGCAGGAAAAGTTTTGTTATACACAGCGTTGCTGCACAAAATGATGTTCTGACAAACTATTAACTTTATCCCTGCTAAAATCTGTGGGAAGCAAGGCAAACACTTCAGCAACATTGGGCATCAAAACAGTGTTAGATATCAAAACTTGAAGCTTATTTTAAAAATAGCAAAGCAATAAGATATGAAAGCAAGTTATACACACTGTAGGAGGTAGACCCGGAAGGCCACGTACCCCGATGATGGCATTCAGTTCAGCCATGGTCACTTGTTTGGCACGTTCTACAGCTTGCGCCACTTGTTGCTGATGCTATTAAAAGAAGAAGGGGTATGGGGAGGAATTTGTGTTAAGGTATCGACCACATCAAATCATACCAGGATCACAAACACCTGAATAACCAGTTTGTCTGCAGAAGGCCAGGCTACCTATTGCAAGACATCTTATGCAGGCAAAAGGTAACAGTACTCTATTTTTCACCCATTCAAAAGCAAACAAGAGCCCTGAAGGCAGCCAGCTCACCTCTTCCCCTATGCCACTTAAACAGTAATTTTCTGGCAAAAGAATAATCAGTTTCTAATTGAGCTGACAGGACGATAATGTCAACTTCACACTAGTGTCAATTTTAACATTTATACACTCTGTGCCCACACATCAAAAGCTACTGAAATTTCTAACAGAGAATAATGGTGCTTCACTGAACTCAAGAATTACAAATATTCTCTGTAAACGATAGAGTTTGAAAAGGCATATCCAAAATAACAGGCTTCAAAATGTAACAGCAGCTGTCCACAATATGCTACAATCAGAGTCATTCAGACCAGATGCAGGTTTGTAGCCTTAAACAGTGTTTTGCATCTGAGCTAACAACTCACCTTCTACACTAAAATTTGATACAGATTATGTAGGCAATATAAGCATGCTTATTTGACCGGATTAATTTTTGACAACTGAATATCAAACAAGCAATCACCATGAAAGCATTTTGTTGCACTGTTAGTATTTTACAGACTCCCACTCTCCTCAGGCAATGAACGAGGCTGAGCCATTGTCACTAGTTTGAACTCAGATTTGTTAGACCAAATTAGCAGGGGGTTTGCACACTTCAGCTATAACAGATGTTCCTTACACTTGTGTATTGTGATAAAATTAACATCTTAAAACTAGCTAATTTGCAAACAGAAAAGCAACATAATTGCACTTTAACAGCTGAACAGTTTTACTTACTTCCTGAGACAAAAATGGGATGACTTGTGCACAAATTGTATTCAATCTCTTGGCGATTTCTGTCTATAGAGGAAAAAGTATTTTGATTATAAATGTGTTCTAGGTTTGTTGCCATATATTAACTAGTGTACAGGATTATACCAAGTTCACATGGTGAAGTAAGTAACAAAAATCCGTATCTTCATACTACCGCAAATACAAATAGTTAATATATAAACCTAGATGAGGACAGAGATTTAGTTAGCTACTCTAGGACATCTGCCATGTCTAAAGCACCTAATCTGTACACACATTCAGGCACAAATCTGGTCCTTGTACATAGCTCATTAACAAGTAAAGCATTTTTTGAAATCCATTAAGTCCAAGATAAAGCCTTTTAAAAGGTAGATTTATTATTACTCAAATTATCAAGCAGCATAACATGAAGGTGACAGGCATGGAAGAAAAATGCTTCTTTCATGATCAATTTTATCTGCCTATTAGAAGGTAAAATTAGTTTTGCTGACAGAAACCATCAGGAGTACAAAAGAAATACCAAAACATAAGCGAGGCAGAATGGAGACAAAAGGTACAGACTTCTAAAACATCCATATTGAGAGAGAATTAAAATAATGCAGACAAGAAAAATAACCAGATCGGAAAAAGTGATAGTCAATAACAGCAAATTAGTGAAACCATGAGTAACAGGAGAACAATAAGGCTAGGAACCAGCAGAGAACAGAACAATCCTTCACTGAAAGCAGCAGCGAAGACAGCAGGACGAAGAGTTTGAGTCTCACTTTTCGACAGCTTTATGTATCTCCCACTTTTATATCTCCCACTTTTGGCATGTCAACAGGATTTCTGGTGGGTACAGGGATCTTTTTCTCTCATTACTCGGTCTTATCTGTGCTTATAGCTTTTCAGACCTATACATCTGCCCACCATTCAGAGCCACCACTATAATTAACCCTCAGGGTACTTGCACAACTCCTACAAGTTTTCCTTAGAAACATCTCCTACAGTCACTGTAGCACAAAACTAAATTTAGTGTCCAGATGCGAACACAGCCAACACACAGGACACTCTGAACAGCTCTTGTCAGTCTCTGTCACATCGTTAATCCATACAGGTATTTCTTGGGGCTTTTGTTTTAAGACACAAGAAACATGAGATACTTGGTGAGAATCATTAGGCATTCCATGAAATGACATGCATAAACCTGAGCAAAGATAAACTCTTTCAAAGAAGTCAGATGAAAACATTGCTAACTTTCCTACCAAGCCTTTCCATGAGGTTTTTTTTTAGGAAGACACTGTGATGTGCTGATCCTTATAGATCAGTTAAGCAGTAATCACGATACAAAAGCCACTCTCTGCTTTTATGTCAGAGCAGACAGGTGATTAGGGATCTAAATACAACTGGCAAGCTTTAACACCTCTTTCCCCACCTCTGACAGACACAGGAAAAATACTTGTAGCATTGAGACTTGTCAAACACCATGTCTCTCTGACGTAAGCTGATGTACTCCCCGTGACCAGAGTCTGGCGTTTGACACATCCACTCTGAAGCTTTGCAGAGACATGAGTCTCTGAAGCAGTTCTGGGATGGTTTCTTCCTAGGACAAGAAGGTTCCCCTTAAAGAAGGGCAATGAAGTGACAGTTGCTTTACAGCAAACCTTTCTGCTCCTGCCACAAGGGGAAAAGACATCTCTTCTCAATCGAAACAGCTACCATTTCACACAGTACCACAGTGGTCTGCTTCTGTTTTGTTTGGGCCACAACCGTAAAATATCCATCATCCCATGTGTGGCCTTTAGTACTTGTACTACATACATACCAGCAAAGGCAATACGAGTTACCTGCTTATCAGTTATCAGACTTAACTATTACTAAATCTGTTGGTACTTTCAAGTGTCTGTTAACAAGGGAAAAAAAAACAAAACAAACCACTCAAAACCCAAACCCACACACGATAGTTAAAATCTATGTACTAAAGGGCATTTTCCACATACCTAGTATGTCTCTCCAGAAGGCAAGGTATGTCAGCTACAGAAAGAAAGTAGGTTACATAGCAATCTGGCTGGCTGATGTTTAGCTAAGATGTTTAGGGTTCACAAAGTTAATTGCCCTAGACCAGTGGGATTGTTTTCAAGACAGAAGCCAGGATGAATCATGGCAAGAGATGAGAGGCGAAAGAAAAAAGTAAAATAAGCAGCTCATTTGGTTTCTACTGAAAAGTTCTTTGGCTTCCGTGGCCTACACAGAAGTCTCCCTATTCTGAAATACAGAGATAAATATCCTTATTGTAGCTGTAAGAAAAAAAAAAAAAAAAAAGATTTTCAGTAGAGTCTATAAACATGCAAATTGTCCACATTACTGGGTTTTCCTGAACAGGTCCCAAATATCTGAGCTTCACTATAATAACATAGCATACAGAGCAGCACACAGTAAGAGAAGAAAATGCAACATCATGTGATAATTACCAGTCCCAACACAGGTCAATTAGATTTTTTTAAAACTAAAAAAAGGGGGGCATAATTAACTTCCTCCTTTCCCAGTCAATCTTACTTTAAAATTATTGTCTCAATATTATCATACCTGACTTAATATCAGAACTGAAAAAATCATATCCTTCTGAGTTTGTCTTTACCAAAGCAGGGCATCACTGATGATCATATATGAACAGCATCCTTAATATTCATCCACAGTAAACTTACATGTACATGCCATCAATAAGTTTATTTTGTGGTTTCTTGCTGCTGTTACAAGTGCAAGTTAAGAGACATTTACACTGAAAGGAAATTGAAAAGACTATTCTATACTTCACAACAAAAGTCTGCTTACATTTTTTAAAAAGCAGTTTGCCTACTAGCGCTATTTCCCACACACAATTAAATAAAGCACTTAAATTTCTTTATCGACTATGAGATTTCATACATCTGTTTGCTGCCCTGAAATGTGTAGTAAAAAACTCTTATTCACAAACACATTTAAAAAATATTTTTGTTCTCTTGTGAGTTGTGAAAGTTAGCGGAATTGTGCATTAAGACCTAATCTTGCCCATCAGGTTTTCAGAATTGAGAAAAAAGAACTTTCGTTACTTTAAATATAAATCTAGCCATTTGAAAGGCAACGTATGTTCACCTTTCAGGGTGAAATATCTTTGAGTACGTATATGCGTGTGCGTGTGTGTGTGTATATATATATTCATTCTTGAAAGCAAATACCTTTTCTGAAGGAGTCTAGGAGAGCTTTGTGAATCAAGTCTAGACATCAGTAATTGGTGGCACTAGACTAAGCTATATTTTCCAGATTTGGGGCTCATGCATTTCAAAGCCTTAAAAGACAGGTACTTACCAGTTATTTCTAGAGGCCTCCCAATATAAAATAGCTATTATTTAACCGCTGATCTTGAGACATGTAGGGCAGTCAGAAGAATGAGTAAACAAAGAAAATTTTGCACAAAGCTGCTTGAGCATAGACAAACATAACTAATTGCCCATGTTCTTTGGCTCCTTGGTAAAGCAGACTATAGAAGCCTGCATCTCTCATGAAAGCCCTCCCAGCTCTATGGCAGCTCTTAGAAAAGCATCTGAAGTGCCCTTAATTGTTTGTGTTCTTAATGCAGAGCCTCTTGAATACATTCATTTTTAATAGAGGACTTGAGTGTGGGGCCCATCAAAGAATGACAAAACTACATCACTCACTGGTTCTTGCTGTTGTAATGATTGTCTTTTGATTTATTTGCAAATGACAAGCTTGTCAGACCCCTGACTGAAGTGCTACCCTCCTTTCTGAAGTATCATTAAAAATTAACATGAAGGAACTCAGCTGCATTTTGTAAAATTAAGTTGAGTCGACATGTGGGTTTTTTTTCTTCACTCATGTAATTTTTTTTTGCCTCTGTTCCATCTAATTAAGGACTTAAATGTTTTGACCTAACCATTGCCAAACTCAAGTGTTTCTACTTTAAGTTTGTCTCTTGCTAAAGTGAATTCTTAACATAATGACAAAGAACAAAGCAGCCAGACTAGTTTCTAAATACAATATTCATTTAAGTAAGTCATTTTACTAAGCAGTTAAGAGCTTGTATATGCAATTGTATTTTTTTCCCCTTTCTGCATTGTTAAAAAAAGTATTGAAGTGTTTTCCTCTAAAGTAGTCTATTCCAGATCATTTCGCATTTTGACAGCCTGTACTTTCCAAGGCACCACGCAAGATATCATACTTAGATCAACATGATTTCTTAAACAACTACAGATTTTTGTACTGGAATGAAAAGAAGGAAGTATAATACAAATATCCAAACTCTAACTGTATTTCTCACCACACCTAACACCCATGTGTATTTTATCACTAATGCTAGAAGCTCTACCCTACGGGAGCCACCACTCTCATTTCTGAGTGCAGAATGCAACCTTCCTTTGAGGAGAACTAGTTAATCACCTTTCAGCTTCAGAGGTTTCAACAATAACAACTTTGGGTTTGCTCCAACGAGTGTCTGCCATACATATCCCAGTAGTGACTTTAGCTATAGCATCCATGGTAATCTACAGCAAAAATTAAATCTTAGAACACATTATTTTTAACAATCAGTTAGTTGCGTTGTGACAACTGCTCTATTATTAGTGCTGAGACTCCTCGAACCTGTCCAGATCCACCTTTACAAAACAATGCTCAGCTACAAGTTTGTTGCACGTCAGAAGCTCGTTATTCTTTCTTGCAAAGGGCACTTCCTGTATCACTAAGTTAGATCAGTATTTGAAAGCACTCTCGTAACACTTCTTAAGGATGGGCTTATGTATTCTCATTTATTACATTGTTATTTACTTTAGTTATTTCAACCTATTTCTGAGAGTCACAAATGTCATTGGGAAGAACACAGCTTAGGAACAGATTGGGGAGAATACAGTTTAGGAACAACATGATTAAACATAGAGCAAGAAAACCCATATTTCTGATGATACCAAAAAAAGCATGTCCTAATCCATTCCTTTAAAGCACAAGAAACAGCCTTTAATGCACAGAAAAAAAAAAATATGCTGTCAAATTATATTCACAAAAGCTTCACAAGGTAATTCTTAAGTGCTCAGCCTCCACTTACACTTTCAACACGTAGAAAGCCAAGTACAGCGCTGAACAACTTCTGGAAGAACAAAAGGGACTTCCTGCCATTTACAGCATGTAACACAGCAATCCACTAGGGAGTAAAGGTCAATGTTGCACTTTTGGTCATTACTGAATCATTTGAGATTATCTGTGGTGAGGATGAGAAGAAAATCGAAGGCTATAAGAATGCTGCAAATAACTTGACCTCAGACCAATTTTCATCTCCATCTGTCTAAGAGTCATGGATAAAAGGCCCCCTTTATGGGACATGCTTGGCCATTTTTTTAATCCTTGTTGCAAGGCAGAAATCAGTTAAATACTATGTTTCAAGAGTCCTTGGTGTGTATTTTTGTCTTGAGCTAAAGTTTAGTACTCATTTACTATTTTCATTTTTTCCAGCAGAATCATTGAAACAAGCAGTGCACTTAAACTATGTAGTCTTTATACTTTTTGCCATCTTAGAAGAAAACAAAAAGCAGCATATTCACAGAGTGATTACAAAAGAGAAACATTTCACTGTGCTTAGCTCTCTGCATGCTACAGAAAGGCTCAAGCACTTCCAAAAATCTGTTGCTAAGAATTCGGGGAGTGAGGGGACATTGGAGGTATAATTAAATCTCAAAACTTAAATATTCAAAAGCCTCAAATGATTAAGGCTAGCATTCTATGAACTTTGCTGTTCATGAGTTATTGAATCCACGTTGAGCACTGAGATATGCATATATTATTAATGCCCTTTTATTTAAAACTAATACACTACAATCTGTTTTGGCAATGGCTGCAAAAGGGAAAAAAAATAATAAAGGCAACATGCCATTTAAAAGTTTAGGCCCCCATAGTATATCAATGTCAAACAACAGCGTGTCAAGCTAAGATTCAATTCAGGTAAGTGCCACTGCCAAATTTTCTTGTTCCCAGACGTGCTTTAAGATTATTTTATTGCTTAAAATTTAATTTGTTCCAACTCACGTCTCCATGACAACGTTGGCTAACCCTGCAAATCATTTGGGTAATTGGATATCTTATCTTTCTATTGCTCTCAAATCGAATGATTCTGCTAGAACTGCAGCAGCCAATCAAATTTACAGGCCTCCTGAGTAATAGACTCGCACAAGTAGCCACATTCATCTCCCCTTTACCGCCGTATTAAGCAGCCTGCGACAAACTGTGGAAGTTGGCCTTCAAACTCTATTTTAAATTATAAACACTGTCATTACTAACGTTCTCACCAATAGGAGGGGGTGGGAAGGTTTATTCTCAACAGATACTTGAAATTCAATCTGACAAGCGGCAGTGGGTAGCGTTCATTTAAACGACAGGAACAATCTCTGCATTTTGGGCGTAAACTGTCAGTTTAACATGACGTATCATTAACACAGCTTTCCCTCTGCCTCACATTCGCACTATTCATTTTAATTATGAGGTCAGCCACCCACAAGATGATGATATTAAAACTCCAGAAGACTGGCATGAAAAAATTTTTAGCTATGAAAAAAACCAAAACACCACCATATTGCAAGTAGGAGTAGGGAGAAGAAGAAGTAACAGAAATATTAACAGAATAAAAACTCAAAATGATAAAGCCACAGAATGCTAGATAGTTTCCAATGTGAAATTAGGGTGATGGGTTTGGTGTTTTTTGTTTGTTTTTTTTAATTCAGTACCTAAACTACATTTATCTGAATCCTCTTAGATGTCAGTTTAAATTACAGAAAGGTCATGTTAATTTAAACATAAGCTACATACGATGCACAAGTCAACGGCTACACTTGCCAAACATCTACTACAGGTTTGGACTTCGTTCAGCTGTAAAGTGAAGTGACTGGATATATTTCAGATGTCTAATTTCAATGCTTTCTATAATAATAGAGAGGCTGCTCTGTAGCTCTCAATGAACCACTGTACAGAACTGCCCATCCCATTTGCAGCTGTAAATCCTGTTGAACCCAAGCCAACTGGCAACAAAGAAGCTGTTGTCAGGATGTTTAAGTGCTCCTTTCACACATCTTCACTATGTCAAGACTCTTCTTAAACTTGGCTAAACAGGACAGTTATCACATTTCTCCTTTAATCCAACTTTAGCCCATCTTGCTCAAGGACTCACAACTACAAAACGTGTGTTTATCCAAATTTTAGTTCCACAGCTTAGTTTCCATGCCTAAGCTAACCTTCAATACATACAGAATTATTTAAATCTGTCAAGTAAGCACACAGCTTTATTTCACCTTCAAGTTGTTTTCCAGTACACACAGTTTCCACTTTTATTTATATTCCATGAGAAGCAGAGCGAGTCAGAAGCTGACTCCAATCCAGAAGAGGTCTTGCCACCTTTGCTTTCAGAGGCACGCTTTCCTCGAACCATGCTAGAGACATTCGGACTTGCCCAACATCTCAACTAATAGTCAAGCAGAGAACATTACTACAGGAGGAGGGAAAGGGCTGGCTTAGTAAACCACCACATCAGCAACTTAAATAGGCTCACAGGAGGCATCCATCAGGTAGGAGAGCAGCCCAAAGTACCAGGAGAACCAAGCTGGAGCACAGGTGTTTTTGGGGAAACCATAAACTATCGGATGAGCTCCCCTCTTCCCACAGGGCTGCACTCTCATGTGCTCTTACAGCGCTCTAGAAGCAGCACGGTCTCCAAAATTATGCAGCATTTGCACTATTATCCTTAAGAACACTAAGAACTTAATTTACACTGGACAACTGAGCAACACTACACTATACAAGAACAAGGAGGAGAGAGAGAGAAGAGAAAAAGAAAGGAGGTATAAAAAAAGCAGTATATCTGCAACTGCTACACCCCTATAAGAGAGCCCTGTTGGCTTTTCATTTAGTTTAGGACATGATTTTAAAACTACTTCCTATTTTGCTCTCAGTCCCACAAGCCACATCCAAATTTCTGCATACACCCTTGCAGCACTTTGCCACGCTGAGCCACTTCATTGGGATGGCAGTAGAAAGTCAGAGCTCTTGTACAGCTGGAAAAGTGCCTAGAACCACACGGCTTCTAAAAATTAGAGCATAAAGTTCCTCAAACCCAGCATATACATTTACAGTACGCAAGTCAATAACAAAACTCCCAGTCAGGATTCAGTCCTTATCGACATTATTCAAGTATAACAGTGTAAGAGCAGTAGAATCTGGACTTGACAAGTACAGTAAGCGTGCCATCTGACAAAAAAGAAGACATTAAGACAAAGGCTTGAAATACATTCACCAGGAATTTAGAAATAACTACCAAATTAAAATTACCAACTCAGTCACATGCACTTTTGTATCTTAAATGTAATTTCACCATTTTATAATACTTAGTGTAGTCACAGCTCAGTTTCAAAGATCTGTCAAGTCAGAGAAACAATTTAAGGCCTTAAAGGTGTTCATATCACTGCTTCAGGTGTCATCAGGTGACTCACTAATGAATAACAAGTTACGAGGATTGACAACTCTTTTGTTAGCAACTAGAAGAATTATCTACCACACAGAATTTGGAAGAAAGGTGAAAATAATGGAGACTTTCACTACGTGGGAAAAAGGTTTGGAAATTTTTCAGCAAGACTTGAGGAACATGTCAATAAGTTTCTTCTCCACTTTATTAGGTTTTTTTATATATATTATGTTGCTCCCAGAATAGAAAAAACTAGTAAAGATACCATCTAGATTACATTCTAACAGAAAAGAACTGATTGAAACTGTCCAAGTAGAAACTAATTTGATTAAGACTGACAGTCACCACAGAGTTTATAATCACAGGGACAGGAAGGAACAATGAAAAAGCCAGTAAGACTTCAGGGAAGCAAATGCTAACTGGTAAGATCAACTTTGTAGGACCTGTTACTGAGGAGAGAGATAAAATGGCATTATGGAGAGCTCACATTTTCTTTATGAAACAATATTAAGGACATGGATGACGGTTAATACATCTGAGAATGGAAGAGGAATGGAGAGAGGAAAAAGGGGAGGGATGGAATGGCACCAAAAGACTAAATCCCAACTTCTTAATTGACTTCATACAAAGAGGAAAGCATATAGGAAGTGGTAACTAGGTCAGGTGAGGCAGTATGAACATATACAGCACAAGCACATGCTTTTGTAAGTGTGTGCCACTAGTAAACAATAGCTAAAGTAAAGCTACTGCTCTACGGGTTGGAGTAGAACAAAAAAAATGGTTTGATCTCCTCAATTAGAAAAGGAAAGATGTAGTCAAGGGACACCAAGATGACCAGAAAGTCTATACTTTTTTGCATCTGTCTTAATTCTACAAGAATCATTACTAACCACATAATTAATAGAAATTGCTAGTTAGTAAGGTCAACACTACAGCTGAAAACAGGAAAGGAACACAGCAGAGTATTTCATCAGACATGGTCTGATGAAATAAAAAAAGCACATTAATGAAGACTGAGCAGCTAGCAGACACCTAGAACATGCAAATGTCAAGTGGATGGGAAACAATGAAGAGACAGTGTCTAACAGACAGAAAATAGCAAATGAAGGAGCAAAGACAGTCCAGCTCAATGACTGCTTCCTGAGATTTAGGGCATTACAAAGTCTCTTATCCATAAACCGCAAGCTGAAAGAGATATAAATCACAACTCAGAAATATTTTTCAGTAGTAAACAACATCAGAATTATGCAATGTCCAAAAAAGGTAATTATGGCTAATAGGCAGATGATGTTAATGTCTTTGCTAATAATTTGACACTCATAGCATTATTAGGAGCAACATAAACAACACAGCCCAGCTAAGACTTCATGGGAACAGGTACAAAACTGCTTGATGATTAAACCATGTATGAATACATCCTTCCTTTCTGCAAATTAAGAAGTCCTGCATGCATGATAGGTCCAGTATTTTTCAGTATTTCCCACTAACAAGCATAAAGATCTCTTCATTTGCCCTAATCCTTAATTTGAAGAGAGCTTCAAGCTGAGAAAGACAGAATATGCTAGAGAATAGCTTCAGAACTCACTTTGCAGTGAATAGAAAAGTGGACTACAAAGGAAAAAGAAGGATAGGGATAAATAGGGATAAAAGACCATAGCATGCCTAGACAGGAACATAAAGGAAAAAGGAAATAATGGGCCAGGAAGGAATCTCTTGGTCACAGAGGATCAGAAGTTGAACATAAATCAATAGCATGCTGTTGCAAAAAAGGCTTCCTCCACAGTAAGCTGTATGCTAAGTAAACCTTCTATGCTACTCAGCACGGCATTTCCTCTCCTGGAGTACTACACTTATTTTGGGCACTTTACTTCAGCTGGGCAACAACATTCAGAGAATGAACATTAGACTACAGAGGTATACAAAATGGTTCGGGAAGGCAGGGGAGTGATGTGCTCTCCCTATTCAGGGTGAAGAAAATGCATAGTAAAAAGCTGAAGCTGCAACAGAAGAGACTAAAGTTGTAAGTGAAGCACTTCAACAGCAAGGACATAAAAGCATTCCGCTACCTAGAGAGCTTTCGAGTGGCCACCACTGTTAAGTCTTTGCCAACAGATAGGACACTGGCATAGCCAATTCTGCTAGGACACAGGGAGGCACTAGGTCCTTTCCAGTGCTGCGATTCTACAGTTCATATTTCAGTTTAAGGAAAGAACCTAAGAGCTTCCCATAGGTCTTGTTAATTACAGATTTTGTGTTTGCTTAACTGGCAATTTATGTCCATCATTTGAGGCCACAGACAGCAGCTGTCAGCAAAGTAAAGGCTGGAAACCTTATAACTAGTTACAAAAATAGAAATTCAGAATGACCTTACACTTAAACTCACACATGAAGAACAGCAATAGACTTTTCAGCTTTAAAAAAAAAAAAGAAAACCAAACCAAAACCAAAAACCTTTGTTGTAAATGGAAACTGCTGTGGCAACACCACAGAAGAATGATCTATTAGTTATTTTTCCCAAGAAATTGTGGGGTTTTCATCCCCTTTCCCCCAGGGATTTAATTCAAATTTCTACATTTAAAAATATTGAGATCATGATACCACGAAGTAGAGAGCACAGCAATTCAGAGGTTTTAGAACACTTAAAAACAATTTCATAAATAGGCAGATTTCCACAGATCATAAAACACACCCAGTTTCAGATGTCCTTTCCTTTTCTTGACCTAACAAAAGCAGGTTTCCTCATAGACTTAATACTTAATCAAGATGCAGCTGAACAAGCATACCCATTCTTGCTCCCCTTCTCCAAAACTGAAAGCTGTCTTTTTGTTTTTGCTTGCTAATCCATAGAAGCCTTTAAAATGGCACAAATAGAGGCGGCAGCATTTTGTTCTCTAAATCAATTTTATCCTCAGCCATCAACTAGATGTTCCAGCAGAGAGAAAGAACAGTCCTTCCCTTCTAATTCAAAAATCCATACTACCATTGCCCTTGCAAACTGCTAAACAAGCAGTATCGGCAATTCACTTGTGTTCTGTAATATATTTACTGCAAATCCCAACGGCTTGCCTCCTAATGCAGTTTTCTATTGTGTCTGTTCTTGTCAATACACTGACTGGTCACCTTACAAGTAAGTTGCTTTGACCGACTGTTTATCCAAACATCAAAAAGCTTCAAGAGGAATAAAGAAAAAGACTGAACAGAAAAAAAAAAAGAGAAAAAATCCCCACAAAAAAAACCCCACCATATCCATGCTGCTGGGGGAGGAGAAAAAAAAAAAACCAAACCAACCAACAAACAAAAACCTCCAACAAAATCCCTACACCAAAACACAAATTCACCTCAGTTTTCTGTTTTGTTATCAAATAGCCAAAAAGGCTAGTTAGCTCTTCGGATCACCTGAGAAGTACAAAATATTTCCAGATAAGCAGCCCTGCCACAAAGCTTATCCAACACCCCTCAAAGAACTTTAATCTGTAATTTAATCATCTGTGCTAATTTGTTCACACATCTGAAGACCATAAAGAAAAGGTGAGAGCAACTCAGCCAATCCCCAATTAGAGATTAGACTCTTAAACACTGTGCAATTTACCATTAGCCACAGAATACTATTATCTTTATGAAAAGTTCAGCTAAACCTACCAAATAGATTAATTTCCTGAACTGCTTTCCCCATACTAGAAAGTATATTTTATAACAACTAGCTTGCTAACAACTAAAATAATACTCACTTACAAACTTAAAATGCTACTCCCCTATGAAATAATGCTATAAACCTTTTTCTGTTCCAATTTCACTTAAACATACTGTGATTATCATTCTGAGTGAGAGAATTCAACATTGTTTCCATTTGTTTATATGAATCTTGATGCTAACAGGGCAGTCTGGTTTATTAAGTACCAAAAAAAGTGCATCATTAGGCCTTCTTTTAAAAGAGACAATCTCGGGAAATAACTGATTTTTAAACCTAGTCAGATTTAAACTAGAGTTCACTTAAGAATAAACTCAATTTCAGCAAGCCCTAATCTACTCTTCAATCATCCCCAGCACTATGACATAAATAGGTCACCGGTGGAGTTTCACAGGGGCCTTTGCTGCAATCTGTTTTATGAATATGTTCAGCAGTGCAGCCTGGAAAAGACAGTAAGCAGCAAGTAAAAAAGCTTGCTCCATAAGAGAATTCATTCAAAGTAAAAACAATGGCTGAAGAACTGCAAAGAGACCTTACAAGTCTAAGTGGGCAATGAAAATAATTGTATATGAACAAAATTTACACACATTGGGAGTAGCCATCCCTAACCTCAATGTAAAACAATGGCTCCTGAGCTTACAATCATCATTCATGAGCAAAGAACTCAAATGTTAAAGGTGACTCCAGCAGTTCATGGCAGCCAAAAGAGAAATCAGATTTTGGGTAACTTTACTAAAGAATAAAACACCCTGAGAACTGCGTGTAGTTCTAGTCCCTTCATTTCAACAGGGTAAGTAAAAAATGAAAAAAAGTTGAGAGAAAAGCAAGGAAGATGATCAAAGAAAGCTACACAACTGTGTAGGGTGCGACTGCCCAACCTGGAAAAGGAGTCAACGCAGATGGGTTATGACAGAAATATAAAATTTTGAGTGCATTGAAAAAGCACCTAGGCATCAACCACTTATCTATTCTGAGAAGTAGAGGCCATCAAATAAAGATAGTGGAAACCAGGTTCAAAGCAAACAAAGGTTGGTAGGTTTTGTCCTACACCTGGGACAACTACCTCCTCCCCACAACAGCAGAGCCGGGGTGGAAACAGAAGAGGGCATGCGTGTCCTGGAGGACAAGTTGGATACGCATCAGCCCCACACCCTTGTGTTGATGAAGGCTACACCTCATACTAGGATGCAATAGTATGACTGTAACCAGCTGGCTGTTTAAATTGTTCCCCTTTCTGTTCTCCTTGTTTGGCAAGAAGGAAGGTGTTGCCAGAATGGAGCAAGTCACCAAGCAACACCAGTAAGACGGATCAGGGAATCAGAGCACACAATGCACCAGGAAGAATTTTGATTTGTTTAGTTTCAAGAAGAGGAGGATTAATGGGAGAGTAGATCTGACTGCTGACAAAGAGGTGATTATGGAGAAGACTAAGCCAGACTCTTCTTAGAGGTGCACAGCAGAAGACCAGAAGGCGGGTAATGGTCATCAGCACAGAAAGGCAAAGTCCCAGTTAAGGAAGGAACAATTACTTCACAATGAAGGTGGGTCAAACACTAGAATGTGTTGCCCAGAGATGTCACACAAGATTATCTCCACAACATACTTAAGATGGAAGTTTGGTATTTGCAAAAGCACAGGTTGCAAGTTCAGGTTGAACATGGGGCCAGCTTGCAAGTACTTTAAAAGCCATGGCCCACTTATAAACATAAGGGCTGATCTGTTAAACTAGCTTTTTTGACAAATACATGATGAAAAACCAGGAATTCTCCCTGTCAGCTGCTCATTTTCCCCTTTCTGAAAGGAACTATGTGAGCAATTACTATTGCTCAAATAGCTACATCCCAAGTCCAACTAAGAAGTCTGATGCAACAGATGAAAATAGTAGTTTTACATAGTTGCCATTAGATATCCCTAAATCTTACCTCAAGTGGAAAGATAACCTCATTAGTTCTACTCAAAGCTGTTATCATTTTTAAAATAACAGTACTATGCAGTCTTCTGATAAGCACCAGTTAACCCAAAATTGTTTTTAAAGGCTTTTACTGTATACCAATAGTAACCTACTATGAAACTTAGAAGATCCTATCTTCCATTTTGCACAGGAGATACAATGGCAATTTTACCACTTTGCTACAAATACTTAAGTGCTGGAGTAGAGTAGGAGGAAAGGCAATTGAAATGCTCAGCTTGATTTGGTATAACAACCAGCAGAAGGAGCAAAAGTGTTAAGCTTTTTCCACAGAATCTGTTGTGACAGAAGGGTACTGCACATTGACAAAGCATCTTCCCTCTTACTCTTCGCCCCCAAAAATACCAGGATTTTTTTTTTTTTTTTGCCTACTTGAACAAATCCATGAAGTACGTCAACAGACATTTGGCAACGTAAGTTCCAGCAATGTGAGGGAAGTTTAACAACGTAGCTGGTAGGAACATGTTCCCTCTCTCCCTCCACGGTTCTGTGAGGAACCTGAAATCTGGTAGACCAACTCTAAAATGTGAGATGATCAGGCAGTATTTAACATATGTACAGTGTTTACACTCTGACATACTTTTGGATTAAGTTGTACATGGAGTTGACATAATAGATGGTATCTGACAATATGGTTATCTAAAAGCCGCATGGAGACGTATTTCACACAGTGCCCTGAATCGGTCAGATAACTCCGTAACAACGCTGGCCTCGAGCTTGAATGTGGTTCAAAAGTCAAGAAAGTTAAGGTCATTAGTCTTTCCTCCCCATTCAAAGTGGCAGCTCCAGTTGTGGTTGAAATGGCTGCACTGGTGATACAACTGTACTCCTTTAGAAATCCAGTATTGGTAGACTAAGTATTTTTTTTTGAGTGAAAAATATTATGTTCAAATCAACCTTACCATTTTCTCTTTTAAATAAAAGCAGGTTTTGCATGTCTTATGCGGCAGTGCCAACTGTAAAATGCTCTTGAAACACTCACTGCGCACTACCAAAACCTTAAGGATTCATAAGTTTTTCATTCCAATAATTAAAATGCAAGCAGGAATAAAGAAAAAAAAAATAATTTATCTTTAAATCCCTTTCAACAGCCATCCTACTCAGGAGCTGTAGAGAGCTAACTAAGCTCCTTAATTCCCTTCTATTTAACCCTCTCCTGAAGACTGATGTTCTAATGAGATATCAGTACAAGATTCTGTCCTTTGCCACAGAGCATTAGAAAAGATTCCACAAAACAGTCCAGGCTAAAACAGACATTTAACTCTTGTACAACTGGTTAACATAACGCAGTTGGGGAGTTTGTATACTTTTCGACAAGAGGCAAGGTACTGAATGACAGGTCTGCCTCCAGGCAGGTCACAAAGATCACAATAACCCACCCAAAGAGAAGGAAACCTAGCTGTCACCCTTGGGACAGCAGAAACCCACATACTGTAGTAGTTTATATAGTCTGTCAGTTGGTTCAGCAGTGATGAATTTTTCTTTCTTTGGCTGCCTGCCACTGAACAAAAGCTAATCTTGCACCTAAACAATCTAGGCATTAAACACACAGGAAGCCTTATCTTCTGACTTATGACATAAGATGACAGACAGAGCTGGTGAAAATAAAGAGACGCTGCCCTAATAGCCAAGGGCAGCAACCCTTTAAGTACAGCAGGATTTTTAACACCCAACGAACTCTACATCTTGGCACTAGCAGTTGATGTGTCTGCTTTGCCAGCCACAGATGTCAGGGGAAAATCTGACTTGGACAGTGTAACACAGAAGAGAAACTTAAGACCACACAAAACATGCTTATTCATTCTTGTCTTCTCGACACTTACGAAAACAGTATCTGAATCAAGTGCATCTATCCTAAGCAAATCCTCAGGTGCTTGTTTCCATTTCAGGTATGCAAAACTTAGTAACTACTCACCTTAAAATAATTTCTCTGAAAACAGTCTAAGAATCCACAAACAGCATCCTCTTAAGAGCTAAGGTTTGAAATTCTTAAAAAAAAAAATAAAAAAATAAAGAAACCCACACAGAAACAAAACCTAAAAAACACCCCCACAAACCAGCCACAAATATGCCCAAAAGATTATTTCCTGACCACTGTTCAGCCGGCAGGTTGAAATGCAGCAGCACCACCTCGATTTAAGCACACAGTTATGCAATTAAACACTCCAAAGTGCCAAAGCTACAGTTGTGAAGGAAAGCTTTACCATGGCCATTTCTGGACTCAAAAGCAACATATTCAAGTGGAAAACTCTGCCGTTTGTGTATGGAAAGTCCACCTCAATTAAGTCTGTTTACAGCAACATTTAAGTCCTGACTAACCTTGTTTTAGTCAAATTATAATAGATTACCAAATTAAATGAAGAGGAATTGCTGATGCAACCGTATCAGTACAAGAAGTCAACCCTTTCATACACAGGCAAACGGCAACTACTTCATTTTATGGAAATGACTCTACCTTAACAGTGATGTATGCACCACACTGCATAACGAAACGCTGCTGCAGTGTATTTTTTTTGTTTTGCAATCAGCAGCCCAAGCACTCCGAAAGGCTTCACACAGAGAGAGTGCAGCATTCACATAGGAGGAAGGCCTTAAAAACATTAAAGCTTGTTCAGTGGAAAGTTTCCTCATCGCTGCATTTTTCAGTAACAAAGATGTTGTCAGAAATGACAATTTTTTGTGTCCCCTGATGATGCCTTGCTAGCATTTGGTTATAAGCCATAAAGCAGGAATAATTTCAGCCTGTCAGGAGTCTAGCTAATGCCCAGTTTCCCCCTAGAGAGAATTCCTGTCAAACGTAATGAGAGCTCCAAAGGCCCTCTCTACAACATAATGAGCACTTAGGCCATGCTGGTGATCAGCCAGCAAAAAGCATCAATTTGAGTCTAGCTACACCCTTGGGGCTAGACGTCACCAGTTTTAATAAGAATTATGATTACTATCTGCCAAAAGCCTCCTCAGAACTTATCGTTAGTGGTGGAAATTCAGAAGAATGTCATTGGTACGTTTTTTGTTTCCTGTAATCTAAGATCACCTACATACTGAACTGTAACACCATTTGGCATCCTCATTGCAGGCGTCTAAATCAAGTGTCTTCAACATGAAGGTGCTACTTTTATCGGAAATTAGAATTACTTTAAATGTAAAAGCACAGTATCTGAGACTCATATCCAGGGATATGTATTTATGACTTCAAAAGTTTATCTTTTTCTTAACAGAGCAAGTGTGCTCTATTCTCCCCAGCTAGAATCAACATAGCTATAATGCTCTGTCATAAATCTTAAAAGCTTCCAAAGTATCACTGCCTACTGGGTATGTAATTATAGTTGCCATACATACAGAACATTAAACCCTTGCAATACACAGATGTTAAGGTCAAAGTGGAAACCTCAGTTCTGACACTCTTTAATCTTGTGGGCTTAATTGATTTTATCTAAAGTTAATTCCTAGTACATTTACTGAAGTCACACATTCTCTTCAAAGATCTTCTGAAAACAACATGCATTTCGCACCAAATGAAGCTCCTATACAGATGTTGGCTTGCTCACAGGTTACGGGGTGCCAAACAGTTGTTTGGAGAAGAAAAAAAAATTCAGGAAAGAAATCTCCAAATCACAAAGCCTGGGAAAAAAAATCACCTCACAGGAAAAGTGACGTTCTTGTAAAACACGAGACAAGAAAACTAATGCAGCTACAGTACAGAAGCAAGTCAAACACTGTTCTAGTTGTTCTGTCTACCTATTTGGTACGTTACCTCAAAAAAAAAAAAAGAGGTGGTTGTAATATTTCTTCTTTTACAAGCATTTTGGATTCAAACAAGTTTAGCTCTAAAAAACCAAGATAATACCTACCCAGCTTTGCAGACAGAAAGGCATCATGGAATTACAATACCACCTTATCAAATATAATATTTTTAGGGGAAAACAAAACAAAAATCAAAGAGTTCAGAGTTACAAAAGCAAAATTCAACTCTGCAATTCACTTGCTTAATGAAAGTCTTTGAATATACTTAAGATCCGAAGCCTGAACTAATCAATTTCTTCGCTGTGCCCTAGCCGGTCAGCCATGCTCTTTAATTTAATGAAACAAGAGTTTTAGATGAAATAGCACATACACATCAAGAAAGAATTGTATTGTTGCACTTTGAAATGTGTCCAACTGTGCAACTTCATCTAATGATAATTTTTTTTAAGAGGCCATCGATTTCTGAAAGACTTATTGTACCAGCATCTTGATGAAAAAGTGAATGTCAGCATATCTACGGAATACTTACACCCTGCCATTAATGCTTTATTTGGCAGACAATGACTACTCAATTGAGGGTCCTCTGGGCTGAGCAATCATTTAGCTTTTCTTCTCTTATGAGGTCCTTAGTGTCTTGTTCCAGTTCAATACTCTTTTTATTCACCATTATAGTGGCCATAAGTGTGAATTTTATGGGAACTTGCAAACTCATAGTCATAACTAGAGCTTTCCAAGTCACTAATCTTTTCATACCTTTAAGCGGCAAGGATTTGAGCAACTATCACTACATATGCTACACACGCATAAGACTGGTTCTACATATCAAAGGCTCTACCACTAACAAAATAAACCACGTAAAGCACTGAATTACGTCTTTGAAACCACAGACACAAGACCTTTCCTATTTTTGTTAGCATCTTTGTTTCAATACCAAGAAAGCCTTGTCACTCAACCTAATCTACACCTCATTTGACAACAGGTAGGTAAAGGTTTACTAATCACGGCTACAAATCAGCCTATTTATTCAGACACATGATACAGTCATCCAAACATAAACAGAAAGGCTACATTTAAATGTACTAGATAGACTGCAGATTTTGTGGTTCAGAAAACAAAATGCCTTACCTGTTTGTGCATTTCAATGTTTAATCCATACGACATTTCATAATACTGCAAATAAAGGAGCATACATTATTTTCTTATGCTGGCTTACTTTGTGTTAGGAGATATTTACTGAAAGAAAATACAAATATACTTACCATCACATAGTGTCTCTGCATTTCTGTCTTTTCGCTTGCCAGTTTCTCACATTCCAATTTAAGGCTACAAAATAGATCACACTTTAATGTAACTGTTATGTCATTTGTTTTGACATCTACCCACTTTATTTGTATTTTGACAGAAGCAGCTAATTAAAAAAACCTCATAAACCAACAGGCAAATATAGAGAGAAAGACTTAATTCATACTTTAAATACAAGGGCTGAACAGGAAATTTAAAAGGTACTTCACGGGTGCTGTATGAGACCCAAACTGTCTCCAGAACCCAAACATATACAATCTTCATGCTTTGACAAAGAGGTGCTATGAAGTGCTACAACTTTCAAGCTAGAACTGGATCTTAATTATTCCGAAATACTTCTCTGTAGTAAAACAGAGGTATTTCTTTGTATGCAACATTTAGTAAATTACTGCCAAGTAACACCACTCAGGTTTACAACTTGAGTATGTCTATAATTCTTAAGTACACTCTAGCTAATGTTATCTTGCCCACAGCTTGAAAATCACTAACTTTGACTATCATTTACTAGCAAGTTTGTTTTCTATTTTTGTTTTCATAAATGAAAAGAAGTTGCATTTGGCACTTGCATATCTCATCACTAACAGTAGTATAATTTTATGACTTTCACTGAGGGCAAATGGCTCAATATTCCCTTTGTTCTCTGACAAACTGATTTTTTTTTTTTTTAATGACACCAGTAAGCATCCCAGGGAACAGTTGGCATGTAAGCCAGCATTTTTCACTCACATCTGCCATATCAAAAGTTTATAGTTTACACTGTATTTCTAAAGTAATAAATGGCTTAAACAAGTTAACGATTTTAGATAAGACTACAGTATCACAGGTAAGAAAGAAGGAATCCTAATCAAAACAAAGCAATTTCTAACTGAGAAACCTGCAAAGCTTTTATTCCTATCCAGATCTTGCAGTTGCATGCAAGTACAAAATTAAGGAAGATTACTGCCCCTTAAGGCCAATTATCCTGCGTATGCAAGAACCCATACCCTAAATCTCTGCAGGGACCCCAGCAGCAAGTACAAATTCAACAAGAACGTCTGACTGCCAGCACAGCAATCAGAAACGCATGCCACGGCTTCAGTTTCACCTCAGCTTAAGAGTTAGTACTCCAGTACTTGTGTGCTTTAACAATCCTTCTTGGCTCTTCTAAGCACCGCGTGTTGGCATTTTATTAATCTTTGCATTAACACCACGCGTAAATGAGCAAACATGAGAGTTAGCCTCCTTAATGCTCTGTGCCACAGAATTACCTCAGGTCTTCTCTCGACATACTTAAAAAAAAATCCTTCACATAAGGATCCCTAAATTTTTTTTTTTTTTTAAATGGGGCCGAGCCGCCCCAGCTTCGACACTACCACCCTTTCGCAGGTGCCCGGGAAGCACACCGGCAGGACCACCCGCGCAGGGCAGGGCTGCCTCCTCCCGAGCGCCCCGTCCTACGGGCACCCCCCGCCACCGGGGCTCCCCGCGCCGCCCCTGACCACACCGGCCGGCAAAGGCCCGCGGTGCCGGGGAGGCCGGGTCCCGCGGCGGGACTCCGCCGCGACGCCGCACGCCACCGCCTGGACGCGGCCGTTCAGTGCAGCCTCCCGCGCCCGGCCGGGCACGGGACAACGACCCCCGGCCCCGAGGCGCTCACCTGTGGTACTGCGCCTGGAGGAACTGGAACTCCTCCTTGATGCGGTCCAGCGACTCCGGGATGGTGAATTTGAAAGGCTGGCCCGCAGCCTGGTGCGGGGTCTGGCGCGGCGGGCACGGGAGAGAGAGGCACGTTCAGACACAGCGCGGCCGCCCCGCGGGGAAGGGGTGGGGGGGTGGGGGGGTGGAGTGCGGTGCTGCCCGCCGCGGCAGGGCCAGGGTGATGGAGAGAAGCAGGGAGGGAGAGCCCGGCCCGGCCGCCACCGCCCCGGGGCGCTGCGCACTTGTTACCCACCTTCCCGTCCCTCATCTGCAGGGGGGAGAGGCTAACCGCGCTCCGGGAGCCGCTCCGGCCCCGACCCACCCGCTCCTGCCGCCGCCGTCTACCCGAAAGCGGGGCGTGCCGGCTCCTCCCCGCCGACCCCCGCCGCGAGGGCACGGCCGGCCCCGGCCCGGGCGCCGCGCTCGGCGGGGAGGGGGATGCTGCCCGGCTCGGCGGCGACCCCCCGCCGTCATTCCCAAGGCAAATAAGTTGCCCACGAAACAAAAAGGGTCGGGGTAGGGCAGGGGGCGCGTCCCCTCCCCGGCCGCGCCGGCAGGCAGGATGAGCCGCTCCTTCCAGGAGGGGACAAACTTGGGAGGGCGCCAGGCCCCCTCCCCCCCCCCGCCCCCTTAGCCGGGCAGGGGAGCCGGGGGTGCGCCCCGGCGGGCAGCGCCGGCAGCGGGGCGCCGCCCGGACCGCCCAGCCCCCGCCCCGTTCCCCGGCCAGACCCGCGCCCCCATCTCCGCGTAGCGGCGGCCCGGGCCGTACTTACGGGGTGCCGGCTTTGGGGGAACATGGCTCCGGGCGCGGCGGGGCTCCCTCACAGCGCGGTTCTCGTGGCGAGCCCCCCGCCCTGTCCCGGCTTCACACCCCGGGGTGCCGAGGGGGCCGGAGCGGCGACGCCCGCCGGCCGCCTTCCCTCCTCCTCCGCCACGGGCAGGAGCGGGGCGAGGCGCCGCTCAGTGCCCCCGCCGCGGGGACATCCTCCGGCCGCGGCGTCCTTTGTTGCTGTTGTTCCGGGGACGGCTGGGGCTGCCCGGGGGAGGCGGACGGGCCGCGCTCCGGTCGGTCACCGCCGCTCCGCGCTCCTTCGGCGGCGCTTCGGCCGGCGGGCGGCGCCCAGAGCGCCCGGGCGCGGCGGGACGGGACCCGACGGGGTGGGGGGCGGGGGGGACGGGTGGGGGACCGCGGCCGCCCCGCCGCGGGAGTGAATAATCCCCCCTCTCGGGCTCGCAAGTTGCCGATGCGATTGTGAGGCCGGAAACCCCGGGTGGAGGCGACTCCTCTCCCCACTTCTGCCTTTTTGCCAGGAGGGGAAAATCCAGCCGGAGGAAGCGGGACGCGGTGTCAGCGGCGGGACCGTCGCAAGCCGGGGGGGCGAGAGAAAGTCTCCAGGGAGGGCCGCGCTGCTCCCGGGCGTCGGCGAAGGGGCCAGGTCATCGGCAAGACACGGAGCGATGAACAAGGGAGGAAGGCGGGAGGAGGAGGAGGAAGGGGGCGGGGGGGGGCTCTGCACAGCCGGCCCCGATCGGAGCAGCTCCAGTACAACATGCACGAAACGCAGGAGGGCAGAGGAGGGGGAACACACACGCAGCAGAGACTCTTCCGATAGTTGCAGAAAGGTCCCTAGGACAAAAGAAAACCAAAACCCCTCCGAATGCCAGCTGGCCCGACCGGCCAAGCCGCCCGCCCCGTCAGGGGCAAAACAAAAAAAAAAAAAAGAAAAAGGGAAAAAAAGATAAAGGAGTCCGTATCGGGACTAAATCAGACGGGAAGCTTCTTCGTGCAACTGCACCACCGCAGCCTCCTCCGGGCGGGCGCGCATCTGGGGAGCTGCGCGTCTCACCAGAGCCCTCCGAGCGCGGTACATCGCGGCGGCACCATCATCATCATCACCACCAGTAGCAGCAGCAGCATCCTCATCCTCCCCCTCCTCCGCGCTGCCCCACCGCTCCTCGCCGACCCGGGACAAAGTTGTCTCCGGCTGAGAGATCCGGACCCGAGCAGGCGGAAACGCCACCGGCCTCCTTTCCCCCTCCCCTCCGCGCCGGCCGAGGGCAAGGGGAAGCTGGGGCGGCCCCGCGGGCGGCGCTCGGCGGGACGGGTGCGCGGCCGTGCCCGAGCGGGACGCGCCGTGCTCGCCCGCGCCGCTTACATTAGCACGCGGTTTCACACTCCGCCAGCTAACCAGCCGCCCGGCCCCGCCCACGCCGCCGCGCGGGGGGTGGGGGGGCGCCCCCCTTCGCCGCCCAATCGCCGTCCTCGGCACCAACGTGGGGCGGTGATGCGCCTCGGCCCCGCGGACCAATGTCGAGAGCCCCAATCCCGCCGCCTCTCAGCCTTTCGCTGGGAACCGTTTCTGGCGGAGCGGCAGGAGCGCTCCGAGCTGGCCAATAGGAGGGCGCGGAACGCGCAGAGCCGCGGGGAGGAGGGGAAGGTCGGTGGGAAGGAGAGTGGAGAGGCTGAGCTGTCAATCAAAGTAACGTGGGGCTGGCGGGCGGGGCGGCGGGGCTGCCGGCGCGCCGTGCGCGCGGCGCCTGCGCGTGTCCGTCGCCCGGGCCGGCGGCTCCGCAGCGGGACGGGGCGGGGCGGCCCCGCAGCCCACCCCAGTTCCCCACGCGCGACGTGTTCTTCCCGTTCGCTGTTAGCGCGGCTGCTAACGCGCGGCGCGGTGTCAGAACCTGGCCCAGACCGGGCCACGCCGCGCGGCGCGGGCGGTGGGAGCGGCCCGGCTCTGCGCCTTCAAGCCCGCGAGTGGCTTATGTTCGCGGGTGCTCCGTGGAGAGGGGCGGCTCGCCCGCCAGTGGGGGGGGCGGGGGGACCGTCTCTGCGCATTGCCCGCATGGGCTGGCGGGTATTCGCCGTGCACGGATCTGCGTCCGCCATCTCTTGCAATTAACTGCAGGGCCGCACAACCCGGCCGCGGGCGTGTGACGGGGCGGGCCCCGCACCCGGGCCAGCGCCCCCGCGGAGCCTGGCCCAGAGCCCTCGGGGAAGAGGCTAAGCTTCCCCGTCCCGAGAATCTGCTTTGTGACTCAGGCAGCCATACGGCACCTTTCCGCGTCTCGACATAACGTGGTGATGCCGGTGCGTGCTATAGCACCTGCTGGCAGCTCAGGCGGTACCGTGCGGCAGGGTACAGCATCACGCCGCTTCGCCTCCCTCAGACGCACCAGCGGAAGGCTCGGTTAGAGTGACCCTCTGGTCGGGTGGAAGTTGTCCTTTGGGTAAAATCGGCGGGTTTTTTGTAAGAGGGGTGTGCTAGGGGAAAGCCGTCAAGCGAGAACTTTGCTGTTGTAAACGGTTTGTAGGCCCGCTTGAGGTAGGCGAGGGTCACGCAAATTGCGCGGGCTCGGTGTGTGACTTCCGCGGTGACAAGCGGTGGCACAGCTTGCGGTGCGAAGTGAGCTTCAAAACGTACCCTCTGTTAACAGCCACCTTACCCACAGCAGATTGACACGGTAAAGTGTGAAATACCGGTACCTTTGGACTTAATGTCTTAAGACACATTTATATCGTTAGTATACCTGTATACTACCTAAAAAGAAGCCTTAAAATGTTGTAACACATCATTCAAACCCAGTAAGGGTAATTTTTTATGTGCATATTCTTAAAATTCCCTATTTATGTTTACTAGGTACACTTACTAAGAATTGTATTACGCTTCGTCTTGTACCCCAAAGAAAGAACAGTCTATGTTTAAAATTTGATATGAAATTTGATATGTGACCGTATCACGATACAGCTTTACTCGTTCAGAGTGCTAATTTCCGTAACCACATTGTTCCCAGTTTTACATAGAAATGACCAAAGGAAAACAAAATGAAACTCCCTCAGCCCTCTGCAGTGAAGTTTGGGCCTTATTCCAGGACTACAGAGTTTTGACACTGAAAACATGCACGTATATCTCTGTGCGTGTGTCCATGTGTATGTGTACACCTAATACTGTCTACAGGTGTCTGTACCTATACATATGTATATATGCGTTGATATTTATAATATATATGTGCCTACATCTTTGTGACTACATAAATGACTTTTAATGTTTTTTAAGACATGAGACAAAATACCCGTGATAGTGACCTTTGATAGATTGTGGTTCCCAGGACAGGAATGTAAACTTCTCTGGTGTTCCGCATGCATAAGTAAAGCTAAAAATCTTGCATTCTGTTCCCAGCTCTTCCCTTGTTGTCTTGGACAAGCCAACTCACTGCTCTGTTCATGGCATTAGAAAGCTTAATTAATTAATGCTTATAAAGTACTTAGATCTTCAGATGAAAGATGCCATAAAAATGCAAGCTATTAGTATATACTTTGTGTGTGTACCTAGTAGCTATGGAGTCTGTAATAACGTAACACTTACCTAAGTTTGGTTGTAGTTTGCTTAACCTGCTGGCACAAGTTGTTAATGAGATATTAACAGATATGACGTTAAAACAACACTATGTTTTGGAACATAAACAAAAGCTTTTTTTTTTTTTTTTAATTGCTTGCCTACATGAAAGTTGAAATGTCTTGTAACCTTCATTTGTCATCATTAAAATGTCCAAGGCATGTTTTAACAGAAACAGAAAAGCTCTATTTTCCTGATTATTATTTTTTTTTTAAACAAACCCTTTTAACCTACTTAGATTCTGGAATCAGACACTTAAGGGCATTTTGAATCTTCTCCATTATAATCAAGATAGAAGAGCTGTAAAAGCAGTAGTAAAATCAAATGTGATGATGATGATTTTTTTTTTTCACATGAGAGACACTGACATTACATAGCATGAACAATAACCAACGTGATCTGATATATAACTAATTTATAATGCATCATCATTGGCTGATTAGAGCATAAAAATTTTCTTTTTGTTGGATGGGTATAAATATGGATTAATCCCAGAAAACTGAACATGTTAATTCCATGGCAATGCTCACTATTTGCAGCACTGAAAGACAGCCCAAAATGTGGTTAAGCATGTTGTAAAAAGCTGTATTCAACTCAAGGTAGTATTTTATACCAGATCGTTATGCCATAGTATTGTACATACTCTACACGATTCTCAAACTGGATTAAAAATAATTGTGTTTAAACCTTTGTCTGATGTTTTAAAAATACAATAAAAAGATTGCCTTCAGCATTAACCCCCCCAAACCATTCTGTTTAATCATCCATTTGACTCTGCTGTTTGAAATCAATTGTTTTTCACTGTAAGCATTTTAATGTAGTGTTTCTACCTCATATAGCAAAGGGCCTAATCCTATATTGACTACGTACTGAAAACTCACACTGGAAGCAATTGGAGCTTTGAGTTAAAAAAAGCAGTATTGGGTGCAAAATGTAGTTTGAATAAACCGAAAGGGTTTCAGATGTAGCATCTGTTCCTTAGGGAAATGACGTATTGTATGATATTCTCTTTACCATACTGTTTATATTTTTTCCTTTACTGTTAACAGTACTATTTACAAGCAATATTTTTTAACTTCCCACAAACTGGCACATGTGATAAAAATGTTGATGATGTTAATCACTAGGAGTTTGCTGCAGGTGGGCGGGAAACAATTTAGCAAACTTGTGATTTATCCCACTGTTCTACTACCTCTGTAGTGAGAGCAAATCAGTGGAGGAAGCAATTATAGAATTCAATAGATTTTATGCTTTCAAAGTTTTAGATTGAGAGATCATTGGATTTTCAAGTGAAAGATAAACAGTAAAATTAAGTATATGTGCATGGGGGCAGGGGGTTGTTCTATTTTTGGGGTTTTGTTAATGGCAGGACAGCACAGGTGGAATAGAGAAAAAAATAGTATCTGAGTCATACAGTGCATGTGGTATAGTAGTGACTACCTATACAGCTGCAAGAATAATAATAATTATGAGGGCATGCAAAACAATATCACTTTTAAAATATTTCTTTATTTATGAAGTGCAAATGATGTGAGCAGGGTAAAGCAATTACATTTCTAATTATTTGCTATCTTTTGGCTAATAGCCATTGCATACCCTCTTTGTAATTTGATTTCTTTTTAATTAGTAGCTTTCCTTGTAGGCAAGAATGTTCAAAAAGTTGCACTAGGTCATTTTACCATCGTGTCTGTATTCCCTTCCCCCATTCTTTCACCCTTAAAAATCTCCCGAGTTGAATTAAAAAAAAAAAAAAGTCAGTAGCAGATCGTGCAGCAGTAAAACCTCAAATAAAATCAGATCCAAAGAATCCCTTGTGGTTTCACACAATATGGTAAAATTAGAGATTGCAGGAAACCAACAAAATTAAACTGGGAACATTTGAAGAGAAATGACCAGGCTTTATGAAAATGACACATTGACTGGCCAGTGTGTTTTTTTATCGACAATTTCTTTGTTGAGGCATAGATCAAAGAAACCTGCATATGTTTTCGTTTTGTTCTAAGTCTAACTAGAAAATTACATCCAGATGTTTAATAGGCATTCTGTTGGTTTTTCTGCATTGATTAGATATGTTGGTACTGTTTGCTTACAAGTGTAGCCGGATCATTAGCTAATGCAAAGAAATGTTTGCAGCGAGTTGCTAATTAGGTCTTTTGGAAACTCTCCATACTCAGGAACAATTTGTACAGTGGCCAGAAAAACTTGCGGTACTTGAGAAGTCGCTTTCCCGTCTGTGTCTGGGAAAAAACAGTGAGTCGCTTTCCCTAATCTTCTTTTGCCTACAGGGATTGCAGTATGATCCCAATGGGTTGAAGTGCAAATAAATTAGGAAGAGACCACACACGTGTGCGCACACACTTGCAGACACACAGACCCACACAGACCCAGACACAGACACAGACACAGACACACACGATCTGCTCTTTCAGTCAAAATGCAGTTGTACAATCTTGCAAAAAGCTAACCAAAATGGAGTGTTTAAAACTAAAATGTGTTAAATTCTCAACCTTTATGTTATCAAATATGCATCATTTTTGAGCATACTTTAGAGACAGATGGGGAAGCCCTTTATGATAAATAAGTGTACTTGAATTCATTACTGTGGTACTTATAATTAAAGTAGCTCTTTCACAACTTCACTGCTTCTGCAGGGTACTTCAAGACAAAGCTTAGGGGAAGTGTATACATGGATGACTGAGGGGTGAAAGAGGCACAGAAGAACTTTAATCTCCTGTGTTTTGTTAAGTCTAAAGAGGGGTCAGAGGTATTACCTGTTTACAATATTGTCAGAGAAATTGTTTTAGACTTCATAGGCCTGGCCTGATAACCTTCTGGGTTCAATGTCACCTCTCAAAAGATGCTTGACAACGCCAATGACCTTTCTAATAAAGACCACCTGCCAGTATATCACACTTTAGTCTGTTGCAGAATGAGGTCTCCACCACAGGAGATGACAGCGAAAGGAGCAATGTGTGTCTATTTTGTACAGTAAATGGGGACACATGCTCATAGCAGCTCCCTGATCCTGTCGTCGCACACATGACTAATTTTACTCATTGAAATAGTCCCTTTGAAGTCAACGACAATACTAGCATGAAAAAGGATATCTCTGTGTCAGACTTCACCAGATCAGGGCCACGCATACAGAATACATAGGTTGTGTGTGACACGCATATGCAAAACACATGTGTTTTTACCAGTGCAAGCAGTGCAACCAGTGTAGAAGACTGGGGTTTATCCCCTTTTTTGGAAGTTACCTAAAAGGGAAGGGTGTCATAGAAATACAGTTCACCATTTCACTTCAGTAGACTAGTTGTTGTACACTATTTTTCCTGGACTTGCAAAGTCCCGAAACTTTTCCAGCCTGTTCCCTATATATTGTCTTTTGACATGAATAGTAGATTTTTTTTTTTTTCCTAAATTGTCAATAACGACTTAGAAAGAGTCTACGGATCACCAAAGATCCTTAGACTTAAAACCACAGGGGAATAGTATTGAGACAAATGGTCTTGTGGAAATATTTCTTCCACAGCATTTATTGAAATGAGCGAAGGAAGTTTCATCTCGGAAAGACAGGGATTACCTGAGAGGGAGAAATGGCTCCAAGTGCACTGGCGTTTCAGGGTTAGGAACAGCAACTGATTGCTGCTGCAAAGGTACATGAAGCCCTGTCCTTTGCCCTGATATCTGTTTGCCATTCACAAAAGCAACAGGAACCTTTTAAGTACATATGTGATGCAGAATTATTGTGCACAAAGTCACGGCTCTCTGTCAGCCAATAGGAATTGGGTTCAACTAGAAGTTGGCTGGAGTTTGGTAGCTGTTTCTCTAGTGCTTCTGCCTCTCAATTCTTCAGAATTTGAGTTCTTGCCTACACTGAGGTTATAAACCCCATATGAGCTGCTCTCATACCAACCTTCTACTCCAGACCTCAGATTTCAGTCTGGTGGAGTCTAGATGAGAGCAGATTGTGCTGTCCTGCTGTCTCTTCATAATGTGGATGCTGTAATGTGCTGGCATGCTACGGCTGCAACATCTGCGGAGATGCTCTTCCAGCACTGGTGGCACGGAGGCACTAGGTCTGTTTCCAACTTTCCCCATGCCATAAAAGCTCTGGGCTCCCATATTCTTGAGGGAATGGATTAACCAATATGTCTTTTAGGATCCAATGGGAAGTGGAGAGATTATGAGAAAGCTGGACTGAGTTAGTCATGGGGAGAAGAACTGGGGAGAGGGGAAGGGATTATACAGGGAGGGATCATTTCAGTAACGACGTGATGCAATTCTTAACAAATGTGGAAATTTCCTTAGAAAAACACCATTGAACTTCAGACAAGATTGCAAACAGTTACAGTTGATCACAGTATAAAAAGAAAACAATATCAAATGTCTCAGTTATCCAGCACTGTCCACTTCTCTGTTTTTCTTTTTACTCTGAACTTACCCTCCTCCCACTACTTTCAATGCAGGTGTCTCAGTCTATATTCTGTAGGCCTAATATGTAATGACAACAGTGATTATTAATAAAGCATATGCATCCTCCAAAATATGAAATAATAAATTCCATAGTTTGACATACCCGTAGAGCTATCACTAATATGGATCATCTACTCAGCCCTCAAGTGAATGCTCAAATGAAGCATCCCATCAAAAAGATGTCTTGCAACTACTGATTTTTTCCTGAAACACTGGTATGCTTGTCATCAGTGGCATCACCCAATATAAAATTTGTATAAAGAAGAGGAAAAATAGATCCACCCTGTGCGACTCCATTTAATATATCACTGACTCTAAAATACCAATAAATGTTCTACTGCAGAAAACCACATGGTATGATTACACAGACAGTAGAGCAACCATGCACCAGTAATCCAAATATCTGAATATTTAGCAGTTAGAAGTCATGATGAAGAGTTAAGATTAATACCGGTTGTTTAGGAGAGAGCAGCCAAAGTCACTGAAAGGACTTTTTTTTTTTTTGTGAAAACAGAGGCCTAATGAGTACAGTAATGTTGTATGCTGAATTGCTTTTTTTTTTTCTTTATGGTTTGCACAAGAATGATTTGCCACTTATCCACCTGAGCTCAAAAGTGATGAAAAGTATACACATATCCATAATTTACAATTATTAATTCAAGAGTTGGTAGTAAGATATTTTCTATCTAGCCTCTTACATTTTCTGCTGTAGTTTTACTGTCTGTTAATGTGCTTATGCTCAGCTGTCTGAGTTAAGTAGCATCCATACAGGAGAAAATCTTGATGTAACATGACCCCAGAGCATAGCTCAGGAGAATGTATATGCCCTAAAACTGGCAGTAGGTTCTACTTTGGGAACAGACTGGATCACATAAGTGAAATCATTATATCTTCATTAATTTTGCAATAAAATAGTTTGCAAATCTCACCGATGCAAACCCTGAAAAGCAGAGATTAAGCAGTGCAAGGCATACCGATGTGCTTATACACCATTTAGTGTAATTATACATTGGATTAAATGTTCTCATATTGCCCATCTGGACAGATAACAGTTAATTGTCAGTATTTTGCTTTTGAATTAAGGTCTTTCACTTAAATGAAAGAGATATATGATTAGTCTTCTGAAGGTGGTTCAGTACAAGAGCACTTTTACCAGTGCTCTTCACACCTGCAAGCGAGATGTCCTTGAAAGACAAAAACAATATTTGGGGATTTGTAGAAAGCCATGTGTTGTGTAGACCATCATTAATGAGGTCCTATGAAGTCAGGCACCTTTTCTGAAAACATTCTATTGCGTCATAACATACCAACAATACTTTACTTTTACTTTTTTCCTCCCCACCCCAGATTTTGCTTTTAGTTCAGTGAAGCTGGCGAATATTTGTCTAACAAAAGGAAGAGGTGGATAAGCATTTAGGGATATTGTCTACCTGCATTTTTCATGGCAAATTCTCCAGTCTTGCAGAACAATTCAGAATATGGCATTTAATTTTCAAGACAAATGTACTACCTGCAGTGAAGGGCATTTACTTCAATGCAACTCTTCTCTAAAAGTGCGGAGGTATTTCATTCATTTCATTAATCTGGTAAAGCTTTGTCCATTTTGGGTTTATTTATATTCTTTTCTTAGGAGCTTGATTTTGCCTGTGTTTCTTATAAATTGTGGTATGTCTGAATGTAGATAGATGTCTGAACTTCTATCACAATTTGCCATTTATGTAAGTAGATATTTTTATTTTGAAATCACATACTCTAGTTTGAATTAGAAGGTTGTACAGTTTCTTTTCTTATACTATCGATTCCACTGGGGAAAAAACCAAACAAACAGAAAAACAAATAAATATGCGGACAAAAAAGAAATCACAGGTCATTGTTCAACTTTAGGTCTGTCCTAAGCTGAGATACTATGGAAAAAAAAAAAAGGACACGTTCTAAACCAGTTTTCTTTAAGTGGTTCACAAAGGGCTCCTGCTGAACTGGCCAGATGGTGCAGACAAGGTCACACATGTTTTTAAATAATTTTTGAATATTGGTTGGTTTTCTCCCTACTAGCCAGCCAAACCACAAGACAAATTCTGAATCCTCAATTGAGCAAAACTCCCACAAGCAAATTGCTCAACAAAGCCTGGCATATTTTGCCCCTGTGTTTGAAAACAATAGGAACGGGAAGCATATTTCCCGACTTACTTCTATCCCAAGCTGTGAGACACCTCGCAGACGGCCATAGGAGGAGAACAGGTCATGTCAGGAAGAAGGCGTGTAGCACCGGGATGGTTGTCTCCTAATGGTTTCCCTTGAATGTGGGCTGCCAGCTGCAGCCATACGCCCAGTCTCCTTTTCTCTGCCCCACACGTCACCCTACCTTGTTGAATATCGTAAATCCGGCCGATGTGTCCCTGTCCCCTGGGTCAACAGGAAAATACACTGAATGTCCTAAGATATACTGAGAGTTTTCCTGCTTGGGATTTGTAAGGAGAGGTAAAAGCAACCATCCAGAATCACCTATCTTAACCTAATTGTCAGACGTAGCTTTCTTCTCAAGAAACCTGTGCAGCTGCAGAAAAGTTGCTGGGTGTGGCTTGCAGAATTCTACTGTAGAGAATATTTGTCCGTCTTTGTCCGCTCTTTCTTATTTTACGGTCTTTCATAATTTTGCTGCCCTGCATGAATGCTGCCTTCTTTTGCCTGCAGAAGACATCTGGGACTTGTTACTCACTTGCACAGAGAAGTGCTCAGATATAGTTTATCTGGAATATAGTACTAGAAAATATTTTATCAGCAGCAGTTGAGTTGAGGAAAAAATACGACTTTTCTTAGATAGCCTTCTATCACTTCCTTTTGGTTTTGGGTTTGTTGTGTTTTGGTTTGGTTTGGTGGGGTTTTTTGGTTTTTGGTTTTTTTTTTCCTTTTTCATTCCACAGAATTTTTAACTTCTAATGGGAATGTAGTGGGACTTTAAAAATAGAAATTTTCAAATCAATCAGCTTATTATGTTGGCAGTCCCCTGGAACATTGTTATATTGTTGCAAGAAGTTGAAACTCCATGGTGAAACTCCACACTAAAACTCCAGTAAAAGGGAAGAACGTGTTTATCTGGATAATAAGTATCTGAAAAGCATGAGACAGCAGAAAATAATTTATATTTAGGTGCTACTTTAGATATTTGCTTTGCTGGATTTTTTTTTTTTTTTTTTCACTGAAAACATTTGAGAAACCATTACATGAAGTCTTGGGCCTAGTTAGATATTTTATTAATGAACAGAAGACTATTACAAAAAAAGCTAGACTACTAGCATCTGGACCAAGCCAGAAAGAGTATTCAGTTATAGAAGATAGACTGTATTGCCTTCAGCCTCTGATTGAACTCCATTTGCTATCTAGTATGTGACTATTAGGTGCCCACTCGTGAATAAGAATGATCATTTTTAAATTGTTACTTCAATGAGTGTTGTGCTTTCCCAAATTTTCTGGAAAAGCACAATATTCTAAGCATCCTGTAAAGATAAAATAATAGAAAAAATGTATAAGTGTTATTCCCATCTTCCTCTTACATCAACTAAGAAGAAAGGGAAATTCACAAGCACTATTTAGAGCACTAAGTGTGGTATGTACTAAATGATGGATATGATACAAAACTTGCATGACACAGGGTATAATTTTGTGTTTCTTCATTGTTTGGAAAAAAAGAGAGAGATGTTTATCAGTAAATGGGGAAGTTATTTGTATAAACATATATATATAGGTAATATACATATATACACAACCGCATGAGGTAGTGTTCTGGTTTCAGCTGAGATAGAGTTAATTTTCTTCATAGTAGCTAGTGTGGGGCTCTGTTTTGGATTTGTGCTGAAAACAGTGTTGATAATATAGAGATGATTTTGTAATACAGCGATTTTTTTGTTACTGCTGAGCAGTGCTTACACAGAGCCAAGGCCTTTTCTGCTCCTCACACCACCCCACCAGTGAGGAGGCGGGGAGTGCACAAGGAGTTGGGAGGGGACACAGCTGGGACAGCTGACCCCAACTGACCAAAAGGATGTTCCATACCATATGATGTCACGCTCAGCTTATAAAGGGCTTGGGGAAGAGGAAGGGCGGGGGGGCGGTGGCATTCAGAGTGCTGGCGTTTGTCTTCCCAAGTCACCGTTACGTGTGATGGAGCCCTGCTGTCCTGGGGATGGCTGAACACCTGCCTGCCCATGGGAAGTGGGGAATGAATTCCTTGTCTTGCTTTGCTTGTGTGCGCGGGTTTTGCTTTACCTATTAAACTGTCTTTATCTCAACCTAAAAGTTTTCTCACTTTCACTCTTCTGATTCTCTCCCCCATCCTGCCAAGGGGGCAGTGAGTGAGCGGCTGCGTGGGGCTGAGCTGCCGGCTGGGGCACAACCACCACAGGTAGCAAGTGATCCATTCAGTTCACAGGCAGGGCATTCAGTCAGCCCAAGGGCTGGGAAGAGAGAGCCTGATACAGAGGTGTAAAACTTCCAGTTCATGCCGTGATTAATTGAAAGTCAAACCAAAGTAACCTCACTTTTTTTTTTTTTTTTTTCCCCCTATCCCTGTTCCAAACGATTTTTCAAAATGAATACAGAATGCTTAAAAATGTGCCAAGGAATGCTGTTGTCTTCTGCTTTCACCGTTTTATACCTTCTGTTCCTCAGTATAAATGGCAAACTGCAACTGGCACCTGAGAAAGTGTTAAAACACACTGGAAGTATTGGAGTGATGTTGATAAATGCAAACAGCCTGCCTGAAGGAATACCACCTTCATTGAGATCATCTGTTTTCAAATGTGCATATCTGGGAAAACAGACGTACTAATGTAACTTTTACCACCAAATCAGTACTTGGAGAATAATTTTAATGAAATAATAAATATCTGATGATAGCTTAAGAAAAAAAAAAAAAAAAGAAAAAAAGGTCCTTGAGATAATTCGTAATTAAGAGTCCAATCTTATTATTTTATCATATGACCGAAAATTATGAAACATTTTTCTTGCAGTTGAAAAGTTCCTGTTTATTTTTTTTCCCCTAAAGTTTTATATGAAAATAAGACAAAGTATATTTCTCCCTTTTTAGGTAAGAATCTAGTTTTATTAAATACAAATTCAGCTGTAAGACTGCCACCATATTAACTGATTCAAAGTTGTTCATTAGACTATTTTGTCTTATAGTTGCACTTTCCTTTCAAGCCAGTCTGTCCTTTTCTGAGGCACTATGCTTCATTCAGATGGGATTTAACATTCACATTTTTAAATATGAGAATGTGGTGTTCAACTTTTTCCCTCCATATGCACACATGCGCACACTCACATTCATAATTTCACACACGCAAATACAATTCTAATCAAAAGCTGTTTCCTGACTGTGGAGATGGAAGGCCATTTGTGATCAATGTATGCAGAATAGAAGAAATTATAACGAGTCTTTGATTCTGTACTATTCTAGATGATAAATATACTTGGTCCTTTAGCTGATTAAATGGAGGCTAACATGATGTTTTACATAGGAAGCAAACAAGCTCTGAACTTATCTTCATCCCTGAGTCTGGCTAAAGAGAGCATGACAATAGATGTACCTTTCATTTGCATACAAAGGGTAAACGGTGAGACCATGCAGGTAGCTTATGTGTGGATCACACTGGGTCTGGTAGGCAAGAGCAAAGCGGCTGTCTGCTGTGCTCAGCACCAGGCTGAGATTTTAGTATAATGAAGAATGACACATTACAGATCATATGGGATGGTGATATGTCTATATTTCCTCTGTTAATCTGAAACTCTCAGATATTGTTTTTAGAATACACGATGCTTTTTCTGAGCTGACACTTTTTCTGTTCCACACACCATTCTCTCATTTTCCACTTGCATTACTCCTGCTGCCCACCGGTGAGGGGGGGAAAGAGGTGCCTTGCAAGGCTGCAGAGCATTACAACGGGACGTCTTGCTCTCCAGCTGCTGTAGAACAAAATTAAAGAGTCAGTGGTTTGTTAGGGGAATCCAGCAACTTCCACTGCGGCGTACTCCTCTCATTTTATGAAAGAACACCAGAGCCAGTCAATTCAGAGATTCCTGTGGTACTTCATGTATATAGCCGTGTTGGCTTGGTCCCACAAAAGCACCACTAGGTGGCTTTTTTTTTTTTTTTTTCCCTTAACATGCCAAATAACACCCCCAGGTTTCAGGGTAAAAACAACCGCAAGTATAAAACCCTGTTTCATCCAGTCTTGTAATTCCAGATTGGAAAAAAATGTTTGGCTTGGTGTCTAACCCATTTACTTTAAAGGGAAGTGAGAATGTTTCTGTGAAGCAAGAAAAAAAAAAGTTGAATTTTTTTTTTCACTATATTAAAATATTCTAATTCAAAATTTTGGTTTTGACAGTCTAGATCAAAGAGTCTGTTGTTGTGTTACCACTTAAAACTTATCTTTTACTTAAATCTGCTGAATATTCATGTGCCAGAGGTATTTAAGAAAGAAGCTTTAGTCAAGTGGAGTTATTAATCACTTTGTTGCAAGTAGGTTGGGCCCAGAGTCGTTTCCCTGCCTGTTGTAAACCCAGAATTTTATCTGTGAAGAACTGAGGGGTTTCTGTCACTGAGGACAGGGCTATTTATGTGTCTAGTGATTGGTTTCAGTTCAGTAAGGACTTACTGGTCCAGCTACAGCTCACTGCTAAAAGACCTCTCCTTTTACTTCAGAAGGAAGAAGTGTGTAGTTTGGAAATTAAGTACCAGGGTTCCAGTTACAACATCTGTAGGTGTTGAAGGTTATTAAAGGGAAGCAATCACATAACCAAGATGGGGTTTTATCCCTTTTGATTTTTCTTTTTACCAAAAAGAAATCACATATAATTTAAATTTAGGGTTATATCTTTGGCAACTATTATACATTAAAAATCTTGGCTAAAAAAGTAAGTACTTCTTTTAAAGTAATTTTTAATAACTGCTTTGGAGTATTTTGCAAAGTGCCTAGGTTTTAGCTTCATCTGTCTGATTATTGCGCCATCTTTGTAGGAACTGAGGATAGGGTTAAGAACACTAAAAAATAAGTAATGCACATTTAATTTTTTCTTTCATGTTATCAGAGGTGAGCTTTTAAGGGGCAGAAATGAAGATTCATGTGACCAAACTGTTCTTCACGAACCCTGTTTAAGATTCTGCTTCAAAATATATAGGTCTATGCTCATAGCAGCTGTGGAAAAGAAGATTTAAAATGGAATAGGAAGCATGCTAAAATACAGTACAGGTGCAGTTCAGAACCTGCTTTGCAATCAGTGGTCACACCTAGATCACTTCCAGTGTCCACACTACCTCATTTAGAGCTCGTTATCAACAATGTACTGGGTAGTTTGATGGAAACTAGTCCTTGGAACCTTCCTGCAAGGAAAAAAGCTCTTGTGATGGGATGCAATTTTGCAGTACACTGACTTACCTTGTGGAGTAAGGGTGAGGTAGTTCAACCCACTGCAATGGGGAGCCAGCTGGAATAAACACAAAACAACCTTGAAGAACTGAAGAAATGTGACTGGGTGCTAATGTTATATATTAAAATAACTTCTTAGGCCTCCACTGGAAAAAAACAACAGTCAAAACATTGAATTTTTTGTTGGCATTTACATTTGCTGACATACAGGAACAGCAACCCTACTTTACTGATTAATGCAAACTACTGGAATGACACCAGCACAACATGATAATGTGCCAACATGAGAGAGGAGCAACAGCGGCCATCGTGGATCCTGTCTTACTGTTCCATAGAATATCAGGAGAGCCAGTAGGTACAACAGCAAGAGGAGAAGCTTGCTTTTTCAAAACAGAGTAGTGTCTATGTTTCTTTTCAAGGAACACTGCCCGTGGTTCCCATCTTCTTGTGTCACGCAGGGATGGAGGGTGCTATTATCAGATAGTGCTTTCTGGTGTGGAAAGGTCCTGTGCAGGTCCCTCTGTACTAACACAATGTTCTGCTACTTCTTGAAAAATTTTGGGTGCATAGTCAGGTATGATCCCAAAGATACCTCACTTCTTTCCTTTTTTTTTTTGTTTTGTTTTGTTTGGTTTGGTTTTGTTTGTTTGTTGTTTTTGTTTGTTTGTTTTCATCAAGTATTTGCTTTGACATTTTAGACAGAAATTCAAGATAGAAAAAAGATGCAACTGAAGAAATAGTAAAACGGCTGGTGTACCCAGAGATACAGCAACAAAGCCAATATGAGAAGAAAGAACTCCAGGCATCATGGGTGAAAACTTTGTGCTCTTAGACGCCTAGATCTAATAGAGCTACAGTAACTGCAAAGGGAAGGAGCCACATCAGCAGACACACAGATTTCACACTAGCAACCCCATGCTACATTGATAATGTGTGATCTTAAGCCATGTTTTCTTTCTGGTGGAGTTTCTCCCAATCTTTAGCCAAAAAGAACTTTAAGACAATCTTTTGTGGGAAGTCATAGCAATTTGGGGTGTAGAAGCAGACATTTCTATACAGAGTGCATGGTTTTGTTTATGTGTACTAAAAAGCTCTCTTTTAAGTATACTTAAATGATAAAAAATATGCAAAGTATGAAAAAAACCCCAATTGATCTAGCTTTTAAATCAAATATATGTTGAACTTTCTCATAAACAGCAAGTCACAGGCATCCCTACATGTTTATATGTCTGTTTGAAATAATAAAGGTCATTTAATGTAAGTATGATTCTCTTTATGCTATTGTTCAGATCCTGCATTATTTAACAAAGGGAACTTCTGGAATATTTTTTTTTTCTTACTATCCATTTTACAAGCACCAACTCAGGTTTCTCAAACCTGTGAATGAAGCTTAGTGAGAATTGATAAGCCTTGCTTAAATAAGAAAGAAATCTAATGACTGTGAGTTGGTGTTATGTGGCAGAAGTCAAACTCAATTATCTTTCAATTCTACAATTCTCTATCTACCAAGGCACGAACCTCAACCAGGTGTCCTTCCTCATTTAGATTCTCACATCTGAAATCCAGCATAGTGAGGAAAAGCAAAGAGCTAGTCTGTCCCCAAGGAAGTCTGACTGTTTCTAATGGGGAAAAAAAATATATCTTTGTCAATCATGGATGATATTTCCTCAGGACCAAGACCTACATTTTCATAGTACTCTTGGCTGGAGTTAATAGATCAATGAACAAATGGTCATGGCTTTTAGTATTCAATGACCTTGACTGCACTTCCTCGCATGTTACTGCTATTACCTTAAATTTACTTCCTTGTCCTTCAGAAATAAACTATTTTGGTTCTTTTTATTTAAAAAAAACCCAACAACAATGTTTTTTTTATAGAAATGCAGGTGCATCCAAATTGCTTGAAAGAAGAGACATTCACTTTCTGCATCTTGTAATGCAATTGTAATGTCATTGCTTCTCGATAACATATTCCCACTTTACCTATCAACAAATTTGCACATTATGGGGTTGAAAGTACTTACAAATTAAAATTTATATTTTAAAATACCTAAAGGAAAATTCTTTTTATCGAAGTGATCTGGTAAACTTTTCAGAAATTTTGATGTTCCCTTGAGTCATCTGCTGTTCATTGCATGCAAGCATCATTGCTACACATCAACATGTAGAAATACTCAGAAAGGACTTACCAGCACTGAAAAGTCACAATTTTTGGTCTGCAGTAGCCCAAGAAGGGCATTAACTGTTGAAAGATCTATAACATATCTTGGGCTAAGTATTCTGGAAATAAATATTTTGTTTGGAAATATAGGTTACTTCCATATCTTCCATATCTCCTTGAAGGATTTTTTGCCACTGTTCAAGGTTTCCAGTTGAAAAGAAGACCCACTTTCTTTTAAACTCAAAAAAAAGGTCTTTTTTTACCTTATTATAAGGGGAATGAAGCATTAAGAAGTGACAAAAGAAAGACTAAAGTAAGGTTTTTATGAGATAGTACACCATGTTTCTTTTGTAGCATGCTGTATTCAGTCTGACTCAGAGAATGACAGATGCCCTTGGGACTCTTTACAAATTTATTTGTAAAGGCGAGTTTTATAACTTTGGCAAGTGGAAAATACCAATTTGTTCCAATATGTCACAGATGTATCTTCTGTTGTACTGACAGACTCGGTAGACTCCAGTTGTTGGAGAAGGGACTTTACTGTAGTGTTATGTCTCTTTCTGTAACAGTTGACTTTGCCTGTGAAAAAACTACTATGTCTAGGATTCCAGAAGACCATAAAAAAATGCTATGGAACTATTCACCCACAAAAAGCCTAGAGCAAGATCTGGGTGCTCCTGTGAAGGATCCTATTTCTGCAGATCCCAATCTGCAGGACTCTTGAGTAAGCATGCTTCCCTGTCTCGGCCCCCTAGGAGGCAGACCCCTGTAACAATTTCAAAGCAGTGGCTGTCAAGAAAGGAAGTATGCAAAATAAAATACATTCGTAAAATCCATAGATATTTGTTTGCTGACTGGCAAGGTGAGGCACATAGCCTCTACTTCTGTAGGGCATGCCTGTTAGATGGAAGCATCCCCTTAAGAAGACATAGAAGGGTTTGTGTAAAGAGGGCAGGCAAGTCCTGAAGACAGACTGCGAGGGCAGACTTCAAAACATAGAATTGCAACAGGAAAATGTCCGGTCCAGTATCAAAATAAAAAGTAATGAAGAAACTGCTCATACTCCTGAGGAATATTTAGGAGCAGCATAAAGCCACACAGCTTGTGCTCAGACACATGGCCAGAAGACAAATAGCCTTGCTGATTCTGTAAAATAAAAAAAAAAATTGTGAGAACATATTGCCTCTGTTGTAAGGCTGAGTTGACACTGTCGCACACAACATCCTTCTCTCTAAATTGGAGAGACATATATTTGATGGATGGGCCACTCAGTGGATAAGGAATTGGCTGGATGGTCACACTCAAAGAGTTGCGGTGAATGGCTCAATGTCCAATTAGAGACCAGTGACGAGTGCTGTTCCTCAGGGGTCAGTACTGGGACCAGCACTGTTCAACATCTTTGTCGGTGACATGGACAGTGGGATCAACTGCAACCTCAGCAAGTTTGTCAACGACACCGAGCTGCGTGGTGTGGTCAACACGCTGGAGGGAAGGGATGCCATCCAGAGGGACCCTGACAAACTTGAGAGGTGGGCCTGTACGAACCGCATGAAGTTCAACAAGGTCAACCACAAGGTCCTGCACATGGGTTGGGGCAATCCCAAGCACAACTATAGGCTGGGTGGAGAATGGATT